>NW_003315038.1:4440158-4443747 GCF_000150825.1 Verticillium alfalfae VaMs.102
CCACCAGACACGTGCGGCCTCTTCGGATGTAGGAAAGGGAACGACAGGTTATCGATGCTGGTTCGCGATGGGGAGGGACTACAGAGGGCGACGTGCCGGTCGGACGACAAGCAGTCGGGGCGAGGAAGGCGTCGAAGCAGATTTCCTCATCTCCTTGCAAGATGATTTTTTGCGTCAAGCGGAACGGGGGGGGTCAGACGGCCATTCGGTCAAGCACGTTGACGGCCGGGGCCTTTCACCTCAGAGGCCACGGCGTTGCGATCGCGCGACCAGTACGCTGGATCCGCCGACCCGCCCGGAGCATTTCTAAGCGGTGGAAGTGTCCGCCGCTGGAAGATTCCAGAATTAGGGGCCTCGAGCGCTGGAAGACCCCGAATCGGCGCGCTGCGTCATTTTTCGCCGATTGATAAGGTAAGATAGCTCAGGGCTGAGTCGGACGCTACCCCGCCCGCGGCCTGTGCTCGTTTGATTGAGTTGCCCGCTCGCTCGCGGGTTGATGAGACAAGCATCCGGGTGCGATCCAGGCAAGGTTGCATGGGAGGGCTCTGCCTGTCATTACCGGAACTCTAGTAGGCAACTGGTGCTCGAGGTGCACCCACTGCACTTCGCCTACTCGGTGAACGAACAGACAACACCTCGATAGGGTCTTCAACCCGCCCCTTTCTCGGCCATCTTCCAGTGCCTCGGCCATCGTCCTTCCTCCAGAGCATCGAGATTCAAAAGCCCAGCAGGGTGGTGGGCCGGGCGTTATCCGGGTGGCTGCCGACCTCGCCCTCCCTGCAAGCGAAGCATGCCAGTGACTGGCCCGTAGTTGGAATCAGACCGGGCGAGAGGGTTGTTCAATGACTCGGCGGCCAGCGGGAGGTCAGGTGCGGGGAAGACACGCACAGAAGGTTGACAGCGTCGAGGAGCCAAGGATGATAGCGCTGCTGTTGTTCATATTTTGAAGCACCTTGGCGAACAATCAGATGCTGCTATCTCGTCTATTCGTTATGGAGTGAAGGCGGATCATGTTGAGGTTACCTGGCTGGGCACCCTCGTCGACACCCAGACCCAACAGCACGGGGCTAGCTCCGAGCAGTCACTTGGCAGCCAATGTCGACCAAGCATAACCTTGGTGTCTTTCAGGGTACTTCGTCTACCTCCAGCAAGGTAGCTTTGATGCCAGGCACCATGCCATATTCGTCAATCAACTGCCTGTTTCTGGTTGCGCCTGGCCTGCGCTCCCTACCATGTGCGTGCAGTAGCCTTGCGCAGGCTGGGCCAACCACTGCGAACGGGCCTGCCCTCGGCACCAACAGAGCCTATCAATCACCACACAAGCCTCCGACGATCGCGGCCATGCGACGGATTGTTAGTTGCCAGCTCGTGCACCTTGCAGGTTTTCATGATGCGGTTCAGACGTCCCCACTCTGCCTGTGGGTAAGTTCGCAGTCACAGGCTTTGAGGATACCTCACCACTCTGGCAACTGCGTTTCTCGATGAGCAATCGCTGGTGAGTTGACCTTGATATTGCAGCGGAAGCAGAGCTGTTACTGATCTCTCCAATCTTGCATTACACTTGGCGGCCTCGATAGACTCTCTGAGGAGTATGGGACTATCTGGTTTGTAGGGCATGGTCACTGTACCGAGGGACTGCGTGACGAAGGTCCAGTGAACATCGTACTCTGCTACTACTACACATTATCGCCCATGAAGCCATATGACTGCAGCTATTACACATTATCATTCATGAAGCCATATGACTGGTGTTGTCAGTCAATATCGCTCTAGTGGATGGATGTGCCGCATAACCCTGGAGACAATTTCGAGGCATTCGCGGCCCCCACTAAGGAAAAGCTATACAATGACGTTGAAAGATGCTGCGTCCCGGGGATCCTGGTGCTCAATTGCCACGCTGAATGCGTCAGCATACCGGCGAAGTCATCTCATATTTGATGGTGTACAAAGTGCCAGCCACACGGCAGAGAAACGTCTTCGGTCGTCAACTGGTAGCGGTGGCCATGTTGCATCGGAGTGGCACGATGCTCGCTGTCGGCCTACAACGCTTCGACGCTATCCTGTTGTAGCAGTCCAACGCCGCGTTTGAACTCGCGAAGCCACTCGGTATTATCAGCGGGGGTTTGGTCCCAGGGGTCATCACTTTGTACAGTCAGTCTACTGTTGCCAAGATGTCCTCCCGGGAGAACGGCGTCTGACTTACCTGTCGTACCACAGCCAACGGGCTTCGTACTAAATCTCTTCGTCCGTTGGCACGTGCCTCTTTGGGTTGTTCGGCGACATGGCACTCACAACAAATCGCGTCAAGCCTGCCGTCAGCCTGCTGTAGCTGTTGTGGTCGTTCAAAAGGAAGGGCATGCCATCACCGCCGCGCAAAGATTGACCAGAGCTCAGCAGCGTGCTCGTCAAGAATGAACTCGACAAGGGTTCGGCGTCCTTCTGCGGCCAAACCTCAGGCCAGACTTCTGGGGGCTTTTGGCCCAGAGGAGCATGACCGGTGTCTCTTTGGTGCGCAAATGCAAGAATGCCTCGCGGCTCATCTGTGGACAGCTGCTGGTCCCGCTGGCGGAGAGGCTCCAGCCACTTGCTCGATCCCCAGACGAGTCGCAGCAGAAAGTCTTTGAACAGCTTGGAGGGATTGGGTGAGCAAGTCTCGACGCTCTCGAGAATCTCAGACGCCTCCTGTTGCAGCGTGTAGTCGGACAAGACGAGGCCGAGAGCTCCATGCATGACGATACGCTGATGCATCTCAAGCTCAAGTTCGCAATTGTCGAAGATGTTGCTCTTGCCGTTGATCGTAAGCTTTGTCAATCGTGACTTGGCGACTTGTTGCATGGGAAGAAGTCGAGCCGCATTTGACGTTTCGGAAGCCATGAAGACATCCCGCAACCAGGACGCCGATGATGGCAGCGAAAAGGGGGACAAGACTTCAGCGCCAAATATGATGGAGCACCCTTCAAACTGCAGCTCTTGATCGGAGGGAAAGCTGCCGTTGGTGTCGAGGTAGTTGCGCATATAGTGCTCCAGCTCCAGCTTGACGAGCTCGTACGCGCTGGTCGGTGTATCGGGAGGTCCCATCATGGACGATATGGGGAGCGGCGACTTCTGCTCGTAGTGGATAAGGTCTGGCGGGTAAGTAAGAGACCAGGGCTTCTCGAAGGGACTACTCACATGGTGGCATTGCGTTTTCGACCGTTTCGACGACCTGTGGATCGAACCCCCAAGTCCCCTTCCAGTCGTCCATGGTGTTTCCACTCTTGAAGTGTGCTGCAAGGTGGTCAACACGGGCATCCCAGGATGTCAGATTGGCATCGCAAAACCCGCATCGCGACCGTATTTCTCGGCCCGAGACTTTCCATTGGTCCATCGGCCACTTCATGAACTTGGAGCCGTGCACCAGCTTGAGGTGCTGCTGAAGGTGATCTTTGCGGTAGTAGGTCCGGTCTAAGAGCGGTCTATCGAGGCAAGCGGCGTGGTTGTGCTGGTCCACGTGCGCCGCGTCCGGGTCGGCTGCTCCGCAGTATACGCAAAGTTCGATGCTTGTGTCTGGGTGGACGGCGGTGGCTCCAGTGGGTGAGCAGATCCATTC
>NW_003315038.1:4443847-4445164 GCF_000150825.1 Verticillium alfalfae VaMs.102
CGCCGCTACACATGGCGTGCCCATCCCGGCTCGTCGCCCGGCCGGCGGCGCGGCAGCGACAGCTCAAGCGAGGGGTTCAGGGACGTGCTCGGCGCGGACAAGTGGTACGTCGGCGGGCGGACGGCGGGCGGCGAGGAGAGGTTCTTCAAGATGGGCGTCGTGAGGCGGGTGAGGAGTAATGACGGGTTGAGTCTCGATCGGATGAGCTTATGATGTGCTTTGGCTTGCTTGAGCGTTCTTTGGTGGATGATGCGACTCTATGACTTTCTTTTTTCCAACACGACATGGGTTATCTGGGGGAAATGGGTTCGGACAATGGGGGGATTATTGGAACATTGATTACATACACGACAACCGTCGCTTGTTGTACATGGGGATTTGAAACGTGCACAGGGGTGGGAAACGGCGTTTGGGGTACTCCAAGGACAAGTGGGAGGGAATCACGACTTTTTGGCGCGCATGAGATGCACGCTCTGTCAAATTGCGACGTAGAGGAGACGGTGCCGGCCCGATGTGGTGGCCTGTCATGAAATCAAAAGCATATATCATGATCCCAGGTTTTTTGCCCGTTTTGCATTTCCTGCGTACCTATCTGACGGAGGCTCATCATCTGCCTATGAATAGTGTGTTTCTCTCTCTCTCTGTCTCCTCTTGCTGAGCCAGACCTCCTCACCACATGAACCGCTGCAGACGACCCTCGTCAAGGAATGGTGCCGTCCTCGGCCTTCCAGACGTACGGTTTGAGCAAGAAAATGACCATCGTCACAACGTTGATGGCGACAAACCACAGCGTCTCCACGACGACGCGCAGATCGACACGTCTTCCCCACGCAAAGAGCCAGTCGAGACCAAGCACGTGGTGGACGGGTTCCTCCCCGGCCACAGTGTGCTCGTGAGCCCGCCACGCCGGGACGAGCAGACGCCAGAAGACCCACGGCAGGATAAAGTACCGGGGCTCGACGAGGGGCGCCGTCATGAGCGACAGCGTCGTGGCTACGAGGAGCAGGATAACGGTTGACGACTGCGGGGCCTCATCGCCATCGGGACGCGCAGCCCGTTCATCCCTGATGACCCCCTTATCCGTGGGCTTCGAGGATGTGTCGTCGGGGTTTTGGGTGAGATCTGGGCGCCTCTTGTTTTCGAGGGACTGATGCGTGCGTACCAGACCCCAGAAGGGATGGCAAGTGTAAGGCGGTGTCTCGTCTACACCAAAGCCGTAGTCGGAGCAGTCCTGCGTCCGGGCCGCCCCTACGGCTGGGCTGCACGGCGCCAGTGCGGTCCAGGTGATTTTTTTATCTTTAATAGGTTCTCTAAAGT
>NW_003315038.1:4446633-4448312 GCF_000150825.1 Verticillium alfalfae VaMs.102
AGAGGCGCGATAGATCTCCAAATATTCGGCATCTTTGCGGCTTGGTGTCCAGCTTCGAATCTCCCAGCACTGTAGAATGTTCATATGTCCGAAGAGGGACCGGCGTTCGAGCAATCTGGAATCTCGATGGGTCACTCCTTCGCCGTGTGGCGTTTCGGGGTGAGACGACGGGTGAAGAAGATTGAGAGGGTCGGAGTTGGAACGTCGCCGGGTGTTCAGCCAGTTGGTCACCTGCAGTTTGGTGAGGCCGGTTTTGTCCTGGAGCATTTCAAGGTCCTTCGGGGACGCATAGGGATATTTCTCATGAGCGGCGATCCAATTTCTGAGTACTCTGACGGAGCTGGCTGTAAAACGATTGAACACCTTTGTTGGACGGTCGCCCAATGGATCGGCGTCTATGGCGGCCGCAGGAGTGGCATCGAAAGTTGCCCTTCCGCTGGGCCCGGCAGCCGACACTCCATCTGTGGCATGTACAGCTTGCTGCGTAGGGAGGTCATTGCCGAAGCTGATGATGGGATCGGGATGTGTGACGAAGGTGAGCAGGCCTGGATCAACGTGGGTGGGTCCTGGGTCTTGGAAATTAGGGAAGGTGTCGTTGGGAGAGGTATGGTCAGCCATTCTCGTGCTTGAGATAAAATGTGTGCGGCAGGCCGTTCAATTGAGAGCTGGCTCGAGGTAACATGTCGAGAATGAGCTGGCCTGACAGTCGGGGTTGCGAGATGCTTCGATGATGGTGTCTGATGTGATGGAAGTTGACCTGAAAGGCGCGATTCCCACCCCACCCCGAGAGCTTGCCAGGCGCTATCCAGCCATAGGCCCCGTTGCCTTTCCAAGGGAAGTATGGTGTGGTGGGGTCCATGGCGCTGTTCGGCTGATTACTACACGTGATAGGTTCGCTGCCAAATGCATGCATACAATTGCCGTTTCCAGCAATGCGAGAGCTGTGGGTCGGGGAAGTTCGTTACAGAGGCTTGAAAGCTGGGAGCTCACCAGCATGGCGATCAAGGGGAGCTCATAGCTGAGAAGCCCCTCTGGAGAGTTCTGGAACAGGTCTCAAGTTCCAGAGGTTTCGTTAAGAAATCGCCTTTGAGAATAAATGCTCAACGCCTTCCGTCAGCTGGCTAGCAGCTGAGTCAGGTGGAACGAAGCTGGGCTCATCGCTGGCTCAAAGATATGAGCATCTATAGCCCTGTCTACCATTGAACTCAGCCGCCAAAAGCCTTTGATCATCTTCTTATAGCATCGCAGCACGAACAGTCTCCTTATGTTCGCTTGTCTGGTGGATTTCTTTGACTGTCTAAATTTAACCAGAATATTCTCATTCTATGACTTGCTACAGCAGGTCATTGATTCATGCTTGATCGGTTTCAGAGTTCACAGTAAAAATGAGGTCCTACCTCAAACAGATGGTAGGTTTCTTGTTGTGCTACATTGACCGGATATACATGATCAAGCTAAGGAAAGACGGAGCAAGACTGATAGAAACTGCGAAAATTACCCACAATTTTAGGCTGTGTCCTGCTTCATTTCAAAATATTTTCTTACCTTAAAGTCCACCAAAGGCTAGTAGACTTTGGATCTTCACCCGTCCAAACCCATGCTGTAAGAGGAAGTCTCGGCCACGGTGTAAAGGGAATTCTGCCACCACTAGCACACAGATGTCTTCTGCACATATGCCA
>NW_003315038.1:4454999-4457749 GCF_000150825.1 Verticillium alfalfae VaMs.102
CGCGAGACGAGGAGAAGAGGGGGCAGAGAAGAAGGCAAGAAGGGCCAGATATAGAGCATCTGCGGGAGATGTATCGTCGCGATATGATTGGATTTATCACCTGAGACAGGTTAGAGACGACATTGATAGGAATTATATTACCAAAACGGCACGGCTCACCAAGAACGACGCCGCCGTTCCACGCAATGAAGGATAAGAACAGGCCATGATGGATACATGAGGCCACACCCATTGCAAGACTTGCATGGGGTTGCATACGACCGCAACGCCGATGCTCAGTGCAGAGAAGCACAGGTCTGTAAGTCAGCAGACGGCAGATTTGTGTGAGGGCATTGAGACTCACTATGCGGCCACGCAAGGTTCAGCGGGAGATCGTGAATGTCGCCAAGAGAGGATCGCCGGGTAAAATGTTCAAGGTATTCGGTAAGCTTGAACATGCACCGTTGGTCTTCGACCTTTGGTTTGAGCAGTCGGACGGCATGCACAGCCTCGAGACCACCCATATACACGACCACCCAGAAGATGTTGGTTTGCCTAAGACTCAAAGCTGAGACTCCCAGAGTGATTGTATATATGTCGTTGAGCACTCCGTTGGCTGGTCGGCCAACGCGGTTCAGATGGTTAACGTAGGCGACGAGGACGACGAGCGTGGACACCACATCGGTGTAATAGAGGCCCGAGAAGAAGAAGAGGACGGGAAATAACGAAATGTTGACACCAGTCATGAGAGAATAAGTCGATACGGACTGGAGAGGTTGCCGGCCGCTGATGGCCCGGTGTTGGGCTTCTATGTGATGCCGGCAGTAGACGGCGCAGAAGACGACGCCGAACAATGCAAAGGCGTTGTGGAGGCGCAAGTCTCCTGCTTTGCAAGCCTCCTCCACAGTGTTTCGGGTGATGAGGGCGCCCAAGGAGATGAGGAACCTCGACAAGAGGTATCTAGGATGGTCAGGGGCAGCCCTGATGATTATCAGACGAACGGAACTTACAAGCCGGGAGAGTTGTTATCTTATCGTCCCATTCGGCGAATTTGTTCTTGCAATAGACCTGCGCCTGCGGGATATGAAAGAACTCGTCCTGATCCATGTCAGTCTATGACCTCTTGCCGAGGGGCCTTACAGTTGTCCTCACCAGGTAAGGGTCCGGGACGAATGCGTTGACGAGGTTGAGCCACATGGAGGCACATCCGTAGACCATAAGCCCGGCAGCCATAACGCTCGTAGCCGACGACTGAACTGTGTTAAACTTCCTGCCAAACAGGAGCCACAGGATGGTGGCCGCCACCAAAGACGTCGAGCCGAGGATCTCGGTGACAGTCATTGCGGAGGTAGCTGATGGACACGCAGGCTCTTCTTTCGTCCTGGTGCGCGCGTGTGGTGGAAGAGAAAGAGAATTTGGACCCGATGCAGATGAAGGTTATAAATAGTTCCAATACGTGGTACGCATGTAACAGAGATGCGACGAAAGATACGTGTGTGAAGGTATACGCAAGTATGGGCATACGCGATTAGCAGGGTAGATGTGGTGGTTTCCAAGCGGGGCACTATAAAGACCGTCAAAGCAACAAAGCGAGCCGAGGAAGGAAGGACGAGAGGTGGCTCATGAGAAATAACGCAAGGAAAGAGGGTGTGCCGGCTTGATGCAGCTGTTGGTGATGCTAACCTTGAGCTTTGCGCTTGAGCGAGGTGCCAGCGATGCTCATTTGGTCACCGTGCGAGCATCCACCGTGAGCACGTTTATGGGCAAATCGGCACTGTATTTGTATCAACTGGACGCCGTTTCGAACAGAGACGGGCCTGAACAGTCTACAAGTTGCTGTGTGATGAAAGTCTTCTCACAAACAGTAAAAAAAAAAGTAACAGCACGGTGAAAATGGTCTGCAGCTATGACGCTTCCAGGTGTGAGCACAAGCAAGACACTGGATCGAGGCACACCCTTCACAGCATCACAGCAGGCGGATCGCAAAATGGTCTAGAATCTATTCAACCAGAGAGTTGTACAACTGCCTTGACCAAGGCATTCCCTCTTGGCATCTCGCTCTCCGAATCCCGTCCATCGCCCAGTGTCGGTGGGTGGTACATTTAGAAAGGCTGCCCGTGGTTAGCAACGAGGATCAGCAGATGTGGAAAAACGAAATACGTACGTTGTCGGAGGCGGGGAGGGGCTCCTTGACGAAGAGACCACCGAGGACAGGAACGTTCTGCGAACATGTTAGACCTCGTAAATGCTAGATGGATCAAAGGGAGCGCGACGCACCTGGAGAACGTCCCTGCGTAGCCTGGGGACGTTGGAGGCAATGAAGATGACGCCGAAAAGAGCGACACCGCCGAAAGCACCGAGCTTGACACCACTGCATATATGTCAGCATTATGCCGGATTGTCGAGGGAATCGAAAAGCTAGGCTCGATTGTCGCTGCTTGTCGCGTAGTGTCGTCGGTCTGCCAACAGGCTCGCGAGCAGCCCGCATCCAGGTAGGCAGCAATTCGAGCGTTGCAATTCGAAGGAAAAGTCAGGACTCACATTCGGGAGAGCTGGGTGAAGTTCAGGCCAGCAACGCTGGGCTTGTAGTGGTACCTGGGTTCGAGGTCAGCCCACGTCTCGCTGGGTTCTGCGCATCACCTGCTGCTGTCCCTTCGCAAGAGCGACGTGCCCGTGCGCCGCGGACGGGAAGCATGGAACAATGGAACTCGAGGTCTGTCGCGATCTGGACGTACTTGGGACCGAACTGCTTCGGAACTGGGTAGGGTAAA
>NW_003315038.1:4458045-4479884 GCF_000150825.1 Verticillium alfalfae VaMs.102
GGTGGGTTTTAAGCCAATCATAAGAGGTCCGATTATGTTATGGTCTGTGCGCTTCCTTCTGTTCATCAGCCTCGTCGAGAGCATGAGGCTGCTAGCCCAGCCGACGCTGGGGTAGTTTTGCCTGCTTGTTCAATTTGTCCGAGATGGCTGTGAAGAGGTCTATCGAGCAGCTCTGAATCACTTTACGTGTTTTTTCATTAATGAGTTCCGATCGGCGTTTGTGTTGCGATGAATGCAGGGCATAAGAACTTTGTTGCTGTCGGAGATTGGGGTTTCACATGTGGAAATATCAAGCAGATACCGTAACACAGTGAGCGTGAGCTAGAACATGTACCATTATCACTCCATGTAGAGCTGAGGTCTTCGATCCACTTCATTAGCTGCCACTCTGACATACAGACTCAGTACCCCGTGCGCCTTCCACCGGAGAGCTGTCTTCAATGAGGGAAGGTATGTGCCTGTTACCGGGAGGAGAACCGAGGATACTCCCCGAAGTGTGTTCAAACGTGGTAATGGCTCGAAAAGAAGCAAAGTCCCACAACGCCTGCGTTACCAGTGAATACTTCTGCGGCAAGAACAGTCATTGGTCCCTGCATTTCGTCTTCATCATCGGTGCCACCTGCAACGCTGGCCATTGTTAAGTCAGCATGGTGGGTGCGACCCACGACACGATCAGTCCAGCCATACTGGGTCAAGGAATGGCAACCAAGATTGACGACTTTGGGTCTCGACTGATACAGGTGCGGAGACTCGACCAAGCAAGTGCGCGGGTAGAACTTGCGGATAAGATGGACATGCATTTAATGCAGGATATTGAGTCCCCGTTAGCTACACATAAATAACTAAGATATGCATACCAGATACCTGCCTACTGAATCAACCCGGCGCTAACCTGTTTGCCTGTATCCTCAAATCCGATAATAAAGCTGCGACCTCCCACACTAGACACGTCAGGGCCTCTGACGGATGCAAGCCGAGCCGTTCCCGTTATGGACGAATTCATTGACGCCCGCTTCGAGCGCGTCGAAAAGGCGCTCGCCAGCCTCGTCGAGTCCGTCTCCAAGTATCACCCGTACGCGAAGCAGGCACTCGACCTGCAGGAGGCAGACAAGGAGCTCTCCCGAGGGCTCGAGTTAGGTACGTCGAGCCACGGTTGAACCCACTGCGAGGCATCAGCAGCAGTTGCTTACCGCTCTGTACAGTTCAGCAGCATCAGAACAACCATCTTCGCCTGCAAGAACTCCGAACCACATCCTCGGCTCTCGACGCCCAGATTCGTGAAACTCTTTCCACCCTCGCATCCACCCGGAGAGACATCACCACCACCCACATTACCGTCCACGGAGACGAGGACCACTATCCCATCAAGTACGAGGAGCTCCTCAACTATGCTCGCCGCATCAGCAAGACGACTCTGCCCCCGGCAGGCGTGACAAACGGCGTCATGTTCGAACCGGCCACGTCCGAGGACCCACCAGCAGGCGCCGTCACCAACGGCGTCCAGAGCGCCGTGACGAGCGCTGCGCCGACGCCCTCAGGTGCACCGACGCCGGGCGCGCCCACGCCAGGAGCCCAGACGCCCGCCGCCCCGACACCGACCCCGCAGCAGCTCCCCGACCCATCGGGCCTCAACGGCGCCCCGTCCCAGCCGCCCGAGCAGCCAGGCGCAGCACCAGGTGACAACCCGTCCGGTGCTCCGCTGGGCATCACGACAGCTCTGCCCTCAGGCCTCCGCGACCACCTCGACGCCAACCACGGCACCATCTTCCTGCCGTGGCCGAACGAGTACCAGATTGGCGGCGGCGCCCTCGCCGCGTGCCAGGACCTCTCGGAGCGCGGCATCGACCCGCGTGGCTACGACCCTGTCGCCGTCGCCGCTGAGGCCAAGCGCCGCGAGGAAGAGGACAAGGCGGCCAAGGCCGAGCTGGAACGCCGCAAGGCCGAGGAGACGCGCCGCAAGAGAGAGGAGTGGGAGGCCAACCAGCGTCGGCGCGCCGCCGAGGCCGCGCAGAAGCCCGAGCCGTCTGCGACGTCGCCCGCGCCCCGCCGCGGGCAAGAATGCGCAGTTCCAGTTTACTAGTATGGACATGGACGACGACGATGACGACTAGACTTAGACCTCACCCTTGAGTGTGGCAAACAGGAAAATAGATCATCCAATAATGATACATGCAAGGAGCAACCAACATGGCTGTGATCTATTGCTTCCTCCTGAACGTCTAAGTTCAGTCATGAAATGGTTTCCAGGCAGCCACGCTTCCTCAATGACGTCGTTTGAACCAGAGAAAGAAGAAAGAAAACTCCATACCACGCCCATGTTGTCCCCCGCCAGACGCGAACCGCAGCCAACGTAGCATACCCCTGTGCGCGCCCGACGCCGACGAAGAACGCCGTCATACAGAAGTTGGTCGTACACACATACCCAGCCGCTTGCTGAAAGTCCCATTGCCGATTCGGCCCCATCCGATGACTTTTACCCCTTTTTTGTCATGCCTCCTTCTAATCAATCTTGATGGAAGCGTAGATCCTGCGCACGAACCACCAGCTCGCAAAGTAGCCAATTGATCCTGAATAAAATATGAGCATGAAACGATCGTCATGTACAGATAGCAACGAGACGTACCAGTGAGGATGAAGAAGAGGAAGGAAATGAGCGCGCTGTAGCCAATGTAGAGAACGCCGCCGGCCAAGCTGCCCAGCTTGAGCTTGGTGACGAGGTAGAGCAGCGAGTTGGCGAAAATGTAGCCACCACAGGTTCCGGCAGCGAGGAAGGAGCGCCACTGCCAGTGGTAGTTTTCGGCGCAGAGCAAAAAGTATACCATCAAGATCGTGACGGCGGCGCAGGTGACGACCATCAAGCCATACGAAAGGAAGAGGAAGCCGAACATGTAATAGATCCTGCTGAACCACACTGAGCTCATAATAAAGTAGAGCTCAACGAAGATGGCACCAAATGGCAGCAAACCGACGATCAGCATGCTAGGGACGGGCTTGAGGTATGTCGTGACAGGGGGCACCTGACGGGGGATCTGGTTGGTGCGGACGGGCGACTCGATGGCGCTGGCACGGAAGCCGAGCCACGAGCCAGCGACGGACAGCGGGATCGAGATGATGAACCAAATGAGAATTATGATGAGCATGGTGGTCAGGGGAACAGCGCCCGAGGACTGCTTGGCCCACAGGAAGAGGTCAAGCAGGAAGAAGGAGGCGAAGACAATGCTGGGCACGAGAAGCGGCGTCATGGCAATGTTGACCTTCCACTTCTCGCCCTGCATGGCCTTGTAGGTCCTCGACGAGACGTAGCCGCCGACAAACCCGAGGAACAGTGTACAGCAGCAGAATCATAGTGCCAAGAGAGCCACGGTTGGAGGGAGAGAGGAAGCCGAGCAGGGCGAAACAGATGGTGAAGCCTGTCATGACGAACAGCTGGGCGCCAGTGCCGAGCAGTACGGAAAGCAGCAGGGGGTACTTGGGGGTGCGGAACACATCGCCGTGCACCAACTTCCAGCCAGAGTCTTCCTGCACGCCATCGTCTTCGTCGATACCGGTGCCCGAGAGGTCATCGAGGTTGATGTGGTCGAGGCGGTTGTAGCGCGCAATGTCCTTCTTCAGGGCGCGCACCAGAATCGAGGCCACAGTGCCGATAAGGATGACGACAATGATGGCAGTGTCGATCAGCCAGAACCAGTGAATCTTGGGATCAAAGACATGAAGATACTTGTCCCAGCGCGTGGCCCAGGCGGTTTCAGACTTGGTCCAGTAGACGCTGTAAGAGAATTTGACCTCCTTCTCGCTGCCATCTTCTTCGAAGACGATGGGGTCCATCGGGTTGTTGCAGTCGATCAAGTTTGGGTAGGCACGCGAGCTGGGCTCAACGATGACGCCGACGACGCGATACTGGTTGGTGCTTCCGCTGACGGGGTGGTACTCAATGTTGATGTCGTAGTGATTATTGAAGACGATATTGCCGTCTTCATCAACGCCGCCCATGAGGAACCCCGGGTTGTAAAAGGTTGTGTTGGTAAAGTCGTCCTGGATCTGCTGGCCCGCAGGGAGACCGTCCACGAGCCAGTTGAGGCTGTAGCCCTGCTCGATGCGGCGCTTCATGAAGCCGACAGCGGGCGGCGGGTACTTCTTGATACAGAGAGGCTTGCACTTTTCGTCCTTGAGCATCAGCAGCTCGAAAGGAGACGTCATTATACGATCCCCAAAGAGGATGCTGCCTAGGCTCTCGGAAACGGATTGGGGCCCCTCTTCGGGCTGGCAGAACTTGAAGGCAGGGTGGTAGTACTCGTACGAGACGACCGAGTGTAACCTCGAATCGGAAATGGCGGCGACGGGCTTGATGCTGTTTACGTTGAGCGGGACCTTCTCCCCCTTCTCGTAGGACGTTGGCGCAACACCGGGGAGGTAGAAGGCAGAAGCCAGCTGGGGGAGGGCGAGGAGGGCGGCCGCGAGGGGCGCGCCCAGTGTCGGGTGCATCATGATGCGTCGCGTTGGAGAGTAGCTAGAACGGCATTGTCAGCTTGAAACCCTATCCGACCATCATGACATGACGGAGCACAAGAGAGAAATCGTCGAGATCAGAATTGGCGCATCTCGGAATTACGAGCTAGAGGATCCGTCGCTTACCTTCTTGAAAGCAGGATGGCTTACAGCCAGAGATCCACCAGACACGCCTGATGAGGCGCGAGGAGCTCAAGCTGCGCAAGAAGCAGGTCTAATTTCGTCGTAAGCTCGAGGGCCTGGCGTAAATGACTGTCGAATGGCGGATTCAAATGCCGTCGTTGTCGTCTCTTTGCATGGGTTGAATCAAGGGCAGGTTGCTGATACTCGTACGTGTTGCGCAAGCTCCCTCGAACAGCTGTCCGTCCCAAGAATGTTGGCTTAGTCAGTTGCCCCTTGGTTCACGCTGGTTCACACGGGTGTCAGGCTGAGACAAGGCACCAGTCACAGTCAAAGGTGGTATGTACCTAGCATCGGGTCATCTTCGGCGCTAGTCAAGGATGCAGCAACAGTCAAACTAGGCATGTTAGTGCCTGGCATCCCTGTCTCATGTGGGTTTGTCGATCCCGCTCTTATCGATAACGTGTGAATTCTTTCCTGCCCAAGGAAAAAAAATCACAGGCAAGAGCCAGCATCACAGCCATACCTCGACCGTCGACAGACAACACCGGCAGAGGGTCGCACTTCAGCCCAGACACACGACACCATGGCCGCACCAAGTTCTCTTCCGGCGTTGCTGGAATCACTCACTCAATCGCTCGTCTCCGCCCTCGACACGGCGCCCAAGGTTGCCGGCATTGAGCAGTCGGACAATGGCATCTCGCTACTCGACGTCAAGAACGAGCTTCTGCTTTCCTACCTGCAGAACCTCGTCTTCCTGATCCTTCTCAAGCTTCGCAATGCGAAAAACCCTGCCAAGAACGACGACGACGGTGCCGACAACGCCACGGAGCCGATTGTCAGGAAGCTAGTTGAGCTGCGCCTCTTCCTCGAAAAGGGTGTGCGCCCCCTTGAGGAGAAACTTCGCTACCAGATCGATAAAATCCTGCGCGCCGCCGACGACGCCGAGCGGGCGGCCATCACGAGCAAGGCATCAGCAAAGACGAAGAAGACGGACGACTCGGATGAGTCTGGGTCTCAGAGCGAAGAGGATGAGGACGACGAAGACGACGAGAGCGACGAGGAGGACAAGGCCGACATTGACGCTGCGCAATTCCAGGCTCGACCTGGCGCCTTTGTCAAGCCGGCATCTGCCTCCACGGCCGTGGCTGCGGCGCAGAAGGACGGCATCTACAGGCCGCCCCGCGTCGCGCCGACGGTGATGCCATCGGAGCGCAAGGAGAAGACGACCAAGAGGCCGCAAAAGTCAGCGACAATGGACGAGTACATCGAGACGGAACTGTCGACGGCACCGTTGGCCGAGCCCAGCATCGGTACCAACGTTGTCGCGGGCGGTCGCAAGGTCAAGACGGCAGCAGACCGCAAGGTCGAGGACGAACGCCGGGAGTACGAGGAGTCCAACTTTGTCCGTCTGCCGACGCAAAGCAAGAAGCAAAAGGCCAAGGAGGCAGCGGCGGCAGGCCGCAGCGGTCGTATGCAGTTTGGCGGTGAAGAGTGGCGGGATCTCGGCGATGGTGTTGACAGGATCAACAGGCTCACGGCGAAGAAGGAGGGCGCCAAGGGTGCCAAGGCACTGCTCGACAAGAGCCGCAAGAGAACTCACGACACGACGGACGGGCCGCGAGGAAGCGGAGCGGGGCCCGAGATGGGCGAGCGATTCCAGAAGAGGCTCAAGGTGCTGGAGGCAGGGCGTCGCGACCGGGGCGGGCGCAGATAGGCGGCATTCTGGGCGAGATGAAGTTGGCAACAGGGTGCAAGAGCTGGGGAATAGACTTGAATCGTCCTGCTCTCAATGTGTCGGTTCAGTTTTCAGGGAGAGGGGGGCCAAAAGAAGCACTCACAATGGAGACGTGTCAGGGCTGATGGCATTCCAACACGATCCAAGACACTGCACGACGCGCTGACGTGCTCCACCACCCATTGAATTGTCGAGAGCTCCCCCAAACCTTAGGATTTGTCGTATTGTTCAAGATGCAGCTAATGCAGTGTCAACGTCAATCGAACGACGGCTTGCCAGAGCAAGTCGAATCAAAATCCACGCAGCTTTCATCCCATTTCATCGTGACGTCGACGCTACGCGGCTGCCCCATTTTCAACTCGGACGAAGAACCAGGAGGCAAACAGCAAAAGTCTCCGCCGACCTCATTCCGCCTTCACATGTCAATGCAGTGGCTTGATTCATTCCAGTGTCTCTTTCTTCCTCTGGCGTACTTTAAACATTCATCTTCCCTCCTCATCCTTGGGAGCTTTCCTTCTCTCTCCGCCGCCTAGCTTGCAAGCACCCTTGACTTTCATCATGCCGTCTCAGTCCGGTTTGCAGAACCCGCTTCTGCATCCTTTTCTTTTCGTCTATCAGCTGCTCCAGTGGTTCATCAACAGACTCCTCTCTCCAACGCCGCCCAACCCCAGCAGACAGCTCCTCCGTCCCAAGATTGCTGTCATTGGCGCGGGCATCACTGGTGTTGCTGCGGCCTCGCACTGCATTGGCCATGGTTTCGACGTTGTCATTTTTGAGGCTGGGCCCAAGTCAAATCTGGGCGGCATCTGGAGTGTGCGGCTTGTTTGACTTGACTTTTTGGGGACCCTTTTACTGACACTGCCGACAGAAGGTGAACAATACCTCGAGCCTCCAGATTCACTCCATGATGTACCGCTTCCATCCGTCGGTGAACTGGGAACGCGGCTATCCGGACCGCCAGCAGATCGTCAGCCAGGTCCGCCAGCTTTGGGAGCGCTACGGTCTGGATACACGCACCAAGTTTAACACGCCTGTCAACAAGGTGTACCAGGATGACAAGGGCCGTTGGATCGTCAACAATACTTCCAATGGTCGGTTCGAGGGCATCATCGGCGCCGTCGGCACATGTGGCGAACCAAAGATACCCAAGGTCGACGGCATTGAAAAGTTCCAGGGTCCTGTCTACCATTCGAGCCAGCTGACGGGCAAGAGCGCCAAGGGCAAGAAGATTGCCGTCATTGGCGGCGGCGCCAGTGCTGTCGAGGCGCTCGAGTTCGCTGCGGCCGAGGATGCCGACAAGACGTACATCCTCTCGAGGAGCGACAAGTGGATCATCCCTAGGAACCCGTTGGTCAACATGCTGCTCGCCTTTAATGTGTTTGGCCAGGAAACGGTTCTCTCCTGGGTCCCGGAGCTGCTTCTGCGCCGTCTCTTCTACCGCGATCTGTCAGACATTGCGCCGTCCCAGAAGGGCATCTTCGAGGACACGCCCATGGTCAACAGCGATGTGCTGGACAAGATTCGCGAGGGCAAGGCCGACTGGATCCGTGGCGACATTGAAGATTTCACCAAGGATGGCATCGTTATCAACCGCCGCTCCAAGGGGGTGCCCAAGGGTGGACCGGGGAGGACCGAAACAATCCCCGCCGACGTGATCGTCATGGCCACTGGCTTCAAGCGCCCTTCGCTCTCCTTCCTGCCTGACGACTGCTTCGACGAGCCGTACGACCCACCCAACTGGTACCTTCAGACGTTCCCTCCGAACCACCCCTCCATCTCGGCCATTAACTGGTAAGCCCAACGCACCCTGTGTCGCATAGTGACAAGACGCTGACCTCTGCAGTACGTACGTCAATGCCATTGGCACCGTTGGAAACTGGCACATTGGCATCTACACCCGCATCCTGCTCATGTTCCTCGTCGACCCGCTGACGCGGCCCAACCCGACATGGATGCGCCTCTGGATTGACTTTACGCGGCTGCTCAAGTCCGCCTCGCCCATCGCCGCTTTTGACTTTTTCACCTACACTGAGCTCGTTTGGTGGTTCACGTTTTGCATAGCGTTCAACCCCTTCCGCTGGAAGTGGGCATTCTTCGTCTTTTTCGGTATCGGGTATGCGCTGCCTAAGCGTGTCATTGAGGCTGAGATGCCGCTGCGGAACGGAGCCGGCGTGCATCAAGAGACTGGGAGGGATATTGGGCGGAGTCTATGAGGTGTGTTCGTGAGCGACAAAAAGGTAGAATCATGTCATGAGGATGTTGCGACGTTGTAGTGTGCGTCAGAAAGGGGGGGGGGGCGCACAAGATGCGGGGACTTGGGACATAGTTGGCAGACGTCCCACGGCAGCATAGAACGAGTTAGACTGCACCCATCACCTGCTCTTGAGCATCATGAACAGCTCACGATACACCGTCTGTCTAGTCAGTACATGTCCACTTCGTTGATCACATCCCGCCCAACGTTGTGCAATACCGAGCTTGTAGATCTTGTTCGATTTGGGTGGTTCATGTTTGCTGCATGCTGGGGGGTATCAATAGCCATAATCCTCCAGGTGCGAGAAAACACACTGTAACATCGGCTTCGAATGCCTCGCCATTGCCTGCCATCGTCTACTGCCTTCTCTTGAACCCGATTTCGAGCGCGACTGGCTTCCTGAGGAACCCCTCGCGTGTCTCCATGACGTCCTGTCGCAAAACGACGTCATACCTCCTCACCCACGCTGCCACGATCAGCTTGAGCTCCATGTCGGCGACGTTTCTGCCAATGCAGGCTCTAGGCCCGTAGCTGAACGGGATGAACGCGTTCTTCTGGCGCTCCGTGACGTTGTGCCACCGCTCCGGCCTGAATTCGTCGGCGTCCGGGCCCCAGATCTCCTTCGAATGATGGACGCTGTACGTCGGCACGCTGAGCACCGTGCCTGGTGGGTAGAAGCGACCGAGAATCTCGACGCCGGACGAGTCGAGGGGCACGAGCCGCGGCAGCCCGATACCGGAGGTGGAGTGGTAGCGCATCGTCTCGTTGATGACAGCCTGCAGGTACGGCAATTCCTTGACCTGATCAAAGGTGGGCACCGGCACGTCGGCGGGGACGGCAGCGTCGAGCTCGGCCTGGAGCTTGTCGACGACGCCCGGTGTGCGGACGACGTGGTAAAGCAAGGCGCACGACGTGTTGGAGGTTGTGTCGGAGCCGGCGATGAGCTGTGTCAGAGCCTCGGCCGTGAGCTCTTCGCGGCCGAGGGGCTCGCCCTTGTCGTCGCGACCTTCCATGAGGCGCGCGAGGAGGTCTTTGCGGTCGGGCGGCGGTGGGGCATCAAGGCGGCGGCGCACCCGGGCAATGGCGATGCCGGCGAGGTCCTTGACGGCAGCCAGGCCTCTGTTGAAGAAAGGATCCGGCAGCCACTTTGCGTAGGGCACGAGGTCGGGCATGCAGCCGAGGGTGCCGCACACCTCGCCGCGGCGGTTGAGGATCTCGACGGCTGCGGCGTAGACGGGCGGGCTGTCAGGCGACTCGCGCACCTCAGCCACGTCGGCGCCCGACTCGAGCATGCCAAAGGGGGCGCCGAAGGCGAGGTCACCAATAACGTCGAAGGCAATGTAGTTGAACCAATTCAGACAGTCGACATGGACGGCGCCGTCGGGGCTCGTCGTGGCGGCGCGCGTAGCGAGCTCATCCCACTTTTGAACGAAGAGCTCGAGGTTGTGGTGGATATAGGGCTCAAACTCGACAATGGACTTTGCGCTGAACGTGTGCGAGACAATCTTGCGCTTGCGGCTATGTTCGGCGCGGGAGCGCGTGTTGAAGAGACCGCGGCGAATGGAGACAAAGGCGTCATAGAAGTCGCTGGAGCATGTCAGTTTCCTCGTTGACTGGCCGGACCACAGGAAGCAAGTGTATGGTGCAAAGTGCCTACGCTTTCAGGAAGCCATTGCCGTGGCCGTATATGGCTTGGATGGCCTCGTCGTTGTCGATGCTGATGTGGTTTGGTTGGATGCGCACGACAGGACCATATTTTTCGTGGGCCTCGTGGACGAGCAGAAACCGTTTACCTCGTCGCGCGGTTGCAAAGAGCCAGACGTTGGAGAGGCGTGCCAGTAGCGGACCTGGAATATCTCGGAACTGACTATACGTGAAGAAATATGGGTACAAGTAGTAAAACACAAAAGCGGCCAGCGCCGTCCATGGCGACAAGATCAGACTAGCAATGGACATTGTGTGAGCGTGCCTTGAGCGGTGTTGCTGTCTTGTGAGCGAAGCGGATGTATCGGATGATAGTGAACAGGGACGGCTTGCCAGGGCTCTGTTGCCGTGGGGCAAATACCAGGACTTTATACTGCGACCCTAGGCACAACTCTCTCTCGCGATTGTCAGAGGCTCAAGTCAAATAGTCCGGCTGGTGGGTAGTTTGTCGGGTGCACGTTCCGTACCCCACGAAGTGCCGTTTCGATGTCCGTGGAGCTTGGCCAACCCCTCAATGAGAGCTCGTGGATTGGCAATGACAGCATATGGTTTTATAGCCGATTATTTCCTCTGGAAGCTCCTTGGCGTTTTGGTTTCTAAATCGATAGTCGTTGGGGCCTCCGTGAAGAGCAACTCCAGATCGGTGGAGAGTGCCCCGCGATTCCAACTCCCGACGCTGGCTACCGACACCGACTGCGGGGAAAAGCGAACGCGTAGTGTGGAAGAGACGGACTGCGAAGACAGCTATTGTCAAGGCTTCTTCTTATTCCCGGTAAGAAACCGTGAACGTACTGCACATCAGCGTGAAAAAGGCCAGGCATGGTTGCATGATGGATTCTTCACAGGCTTCGTCATCGGCTTTGAGAAGTCGGGGTTTGAAGCGACGGCAGCCATGCCTGCGATACCAGGCTTGGTTAGTGAACTCTCGTTAAGATGAGTACACCATGTACCAGCAGAGGGGGTAGTCGGGTTGACTCGTGCAGCGTAGCGCCAATGGACCAGCAATGTCTCACGTTCCTGATAGACTTCCATCTTCCACTTGATGGTTTCCGACAACCTGTGATCCTGAATGGTCGGTCACGAGATGCGACAAGCCACGAAATAGAAGCAGGGATGGCATCTCTGAAAGGCACCTGTAGGTTCCGTACCAAGTGTCAGTCCTGGAAGAAATTTGGCAGAGTACCTATGGTAGCTTCCATTTCCGGGAAACAACAGCGTTCGTTTGGACAACGTCATAAGACCCGATAATTACAAGCACGGGAACACCATCCAACTCATCCGCCTTAATGCATACCTCTGATCGTCTCTCCACGCGGGGCAGGGGCGGCGGGCAAGGAACGCGAAACGAAAGACTCCACAGTCGAACGACGAACCGTCGACCTGGATCCGCTGCCGCCGCGCGCAACGCAACTTGACGACGCAAATATGCCTGGGTCCATGGCTGCATGCGCCATGTGAACCCTGAGCCAACCTCCCCGGCGACAGCTCCTACGACCTCTCGCGATGCGCTTCCAATGGCTGAAAGTTCCAGAAAGGGCCGCTCGATCGCCCGAAAGGCATGCGATCTCTGCCGTGAGCGCAAGATCCAGGTAGGCACCACCAATCGATCTCAACCTCATCCTCAACCTGGCATCCCCCACCTACCTTAGCGCCCGGGGTGCTAAGCACTGCAGAATGCTGATCTGGTTCCTGAGCAGTGTGTATTCAACCACGAGATTTCCTCGACTACGTGCCAAAAATGTCAGAAGGCGGAGGTGCCATGCACCTTCTTGACCACACGAAAGCCACGAGGCCCGCCTAGCAGGTACACCCCCTCCCCGCCGACCGACCGTCAGGCGCCCAAGTCCGTCCGGGATCATGCTCTGACATTGTCGCCATCTGTAGGCGTGTTGCCGAGGCGAAGCAGCGCGCTGCCACCGCCAGCACCAGCGACGAGCCCCAGACGCCAACGACGCCTTCATTCGTCGCACTCGCAAGTCCCACCACCACTACCACCACCACCACCGCCGCCGCCGCTACGAGCTTCCCACAGACGACACAGACGCACCCGATCCACCAACCCCATCGGCTTCAGCAGCTACCCGTCGGACATGTGTCCATCACAGACTTTGTGCCGGAATACACCCTCAAGATCATCATTGACGACTTCTTCGACCGCGTCTATCCCGTGCTTCCCATTGTGCACGTCGCCACATACCAAGCCGCCTTTTGCGCGCGACGCTATGAAACCGACCCCGTATTCCTTCGCCTGACCATATCCCTCTGTGCCGCCACAGTGGCGTCTATTCCCCGAAGAATCACAGTCTATGGCTCATCCCTGTACGCCGATGTTGGCCAGATGGTCGACAGAGCATCCCAGCTCATTCTACTGAGCCGCCTGGGGAGCGAGCCCATGTGGCAGGACCAGCCCACGATGGACACCATGCTGGTCTCGCTGGCCTTGACCATCGCCGCTCTCTACGCAGGCCGCACGGCTTCTGGGTGGAGCTATGCCGGCGAGGCCATCCTCTACTTCCGAGCCCTGGAGCTGTACAAGAAGGCCAGCTACCTGCGCTTCACCCCCATTGAGGCCGAGATGTGCAAACGGGCTTTCTGGCTGTTGTTCATCTTTCAGATGTATGAACAGCAGCGTGATCGATTCTTGTCGCGATGAATGCTAATGTCGCGTAGCCACGACCGAATGTCGTTTGTCATCCCGCACACCGGCCTCAGCTACGACCCGTTGTCGACTGATTGGGACTTTTTGCTCCCGCTGGAACTCGCCGACGACGAAATTGGCCACCGGGCTCTGGACCAAATGCCCCGCCATGCGCCAGGCGATCGGCCGTTGCCCATGATCTCAGGCTTCATTGCCTTGATCAAGGTATTCCTCTGCATCGTTGACCTCCTGCACAAGGCCTTTCCCGGCCCTCCACAGGCATACCACCTGTCCTCTGGCACCCTCGTGCCGCGTCTTCTCGACAACGACGAGCGACAGAAACCGAAGTTTCAAGGATCAATACCCACGCTGGACTCTCTTTTCCACGTCATGACAAGACTCAACACGACGCTGAGCAACCTGCCGCCTGAGCTTCGAATGCCGCGTCGACGAGGTTCGCCTGCCACGTATGACGCCGAAAGAGGTGCTCTACCCGCCGTGTCGCCCCAATTTGACATAATGCGAGCCAACGTTCACATCACGAGCATCTACCTTCAATCCATGATCCTGGAAATGTGCCTCGACAAAGTTGAGCGATCTGACCACGGCGCAAGAGCCGGCAGCCAGGGGACCTCGCCAGCAAGCGACCCAGCTACGCCCGACACTTCCGCCCGCGAACAACTGTGGCAACTGAAGGAATCTGTTGCCCGGGAGCTTCTTGACGTTGTGCATTACTGTTCAGCCTGGACGCTCGAGTCGAACGGCTCGTCGATGGTGAGTTGCCGCCTTGCCTCGAAAAGATTGTTTCCTCGGTCGCCGATTGTTCTGACGCGAAACAGATTGTCAAGATTCGAGAGATTGGCAAGCCACGCTTTCTGGAACGCAGCGAGGGCTCGGGGCGTCCTCAGCGATGTCGAAAGACGCAGCCGCGAGTATATCGCGCAGTTTGTCGAGATATTGGCGAACCTGGGACTACGCACCGAGATCTCTTGTTGGTTTCCGATGATGGTTTCTCTCCTTCCTTGAGCACAGTAGTTTGTGAGCGCCCAGAGCATTGCCCTCCATCCAAAGCACCTGTTTTGAAAACACATGCCATGCTTGAAACCATTCTACCCGCAAAAGATTTGTCCACGAAGGGACGGCATTCAATGTATCATAGTTGTGCAACGTGCCCCGATGTCACCCCGCGAAAGCGCCGTCCCTGTGGAGCCCACGACCGAGTTCCACCCACCGGAGTCCGATCCAGGTGGGAAAGCTGCCCGAAAAGGAGAGCGATCGAGCCCTAACGCCAGCACCTTGCTGGCGATGAGCCCGTGGGTCTGTTGGCGAAATCATTCAAGGGCGATTGGTTTAGTGGTATAACGTCTGCTTAGCATCCGACGAGGTCTTCTGATCCTGGATACTTGCTTGCTGAAGGTCGCGCGTTCGATTCGCGCATTGTCCATTGTTTTTGCAATTTCGAACATGTTCATGACGTGTCGATGCTCTGCGCAATTCTTTTGCGTGTCTCTCACAAGGCTCATGCTGTTGTTTGGCAAGGCTAGGTGAGCCTGCTACTATGCCTGCTAAGTAAGCCTGCCAAATAAGCCTGCCAAATAAGCCTGCTGAAAAAGCCTGGCCGTAATGACGATGTCACTGTGAGAGAGAATCGACTTGTTTCGTTTCACCAAAAGCTTGGTCGATATCGTGGCGTGCCCGGTAGATTCGGCAGCGTCTGAGATGCTGGGGTGGTCATAGCCAGAAGGCGACCGACGACCCCCTGGTTCCATCCAGTAGCGCCGGCACCATCAGACCATGTTCAGCGCAGCGTGCTTGCGTGCCGGCTGTCGCATCATCTTCTCACGATTGCATGCCGGCAGGATCCCAAGGGCCCGAGCAGGACTCGCCGCCTCCCTGGTCCAAGTTCTGTCAGGGGTCGTGGGTGCAGCCACGGGCGGCATCGGACATACCAAGTCAACAAACATTGGACAACGGCGGCGTGCGCATGGGCTGCTTCCCTCTTCCCTGCACAGCTGCCAACGTCAAAATATCTACCCCACCAAAAAAACGACCTGAGACACACTGACCAAACTCCACACTGCACCCCTCCATTCGTGCCTGCCCGTGCTTCTTTCTATGCATCTGCTTGTGCTGAGCTGTGCCTTGACCTTTCCGTGATAATTGTTCCATGCGCACTTGTTGTCTTTTCCCACCCCACTTCTCACCTCCTCGATCTCGACTGCAGCTTCGACCTCGACTTCGATTTCAAGCAGCCTTCCAACCCAAATACCCAGCCAAAACGTTCCACCTCACGCCAAAAAACAGAGGTGTTGAATTTTCGACTGCCATCCTCGCGTGAAGCGAATTCCGAACTGCCGATAGCCCTTTCCTCGGCCCCTCACACCCCCCCCCCCCCCAAGCTGTGCAGACGCCAGCGTCGCAGCGCCCATTATGGAGGACCAGCTGATTTCTCTGCTGAACGACGTCGCGCACGCCTCGGCCGAGCCTCAGAGCCAGACGAAGCGGCAGCAGGCAGAAATCGAGCTGCAGCGAACCCGCGCGAACCCCGCCTTCCCGACCGCTCTTGTCAACATTGCCAGCCATGCCTCCATTGACGTTGCCGTGCGTCAGCTCGCGCTGACCACGCTGAACAAGTTCATTGCCAGGAACTGGGGGCAGGACGAGGACCGCGCCGAAGAGCCCATGATTGACATCCCCGACGCCACACGGGACACCCTTCGAAATGCTCTGCTCCAGCTCGCGCTGAACGACGAGGGCGACAAGAAGATCAAGGCCCTGACCAGTTACTCTGTCGGCAAGATTGCCTCGTACGACTTCCCCGAGCGCTGGCCTCACCTCCTACCCGCCCTTTTTGCCGTCATTCCCAGCGGGACCGACGCCCAGATCTACGGCGGCCTCAAGATTCTCAGCGATGTCATTGACGAAAGCCTGAGCGAGGACCAATTCTTCTCCATGGCCCGAGAGATTGTCAAGGCCGTCACGCAGGTCGCCTTTGACGAGAACCGCCGCCCCAGCCTTCGCGCCCAGGCCGTGTCCATCTTCCGCGGCTGCTTCGACCTCATGGATATTGTCAAGGAGGACCACCCGACGGACGTCAAGGCCTTTGCCGATGAAGCACTGAAGCAGTGGTTCCCCTTCTTCTTGCAAGTCCTCAAGACGCCCTTGCCCGACGCGCCTGCCGCCGGCCCTGGTGATCTTCGCCAGCCCGAGCCGTGGAATGGCGTCATCTCCATCAAGATCCAGTCGGTCAAGACGCTTCTGAAGATCAAGAATGTCTTCAGCAACCTCATGACCCCGCAGAGCGTCGACCTCTTCTCGACTGTCTGGTCCGAGCTGAAGACGCTGCAGACACCCTACGAGAACCTCTACATCAACAACGCCACCCAAGGCCGCATGGAGGACTCGGACGCCCTGCCGTTCACCCTCGATTACCTTGTCGTCGAGGAGCTGGACTTCCTCAACCAGTGCTTCAGGGCGCCGCCCGTCGTCGCCGAGCTCGCCCGCCAGTTGGAGCAGAGCGCCACGTCCGGTGAGTCCTCGTGGATGGTCGAGGTCATGAGCATGCTGGCATCGTACTCTCGCATCGGTAGCGAGGAGCAGGGCATGTGGGACATCGACTGCTCCCTCTACCTGGTCGAGGAGACGTCGGCATCGGCCAACTACACGGCGCGTATTGCTGCCAGCGACCTGCTTATCAAGCTGGGCGAGTGGTACAGCCAAAAGACGGTCGACGCTGTCTTCGCCTACACGCAGACTCTCTTCTCCGGCGACAAGGCCCCCTGGAAGACCCAGGAGGCTTCACTCTTTCTTTTCAGCATGCTTCTCAGCGATTTCCACGACATGGATAAGTCCATTCCTTCTCACATCACCGAGGCCTACCTCGCCCTCGTGGACTACTCCATCAACCAGTCGGAGGAGCCCTACCTCCGCGCCCGTGGCTACCTGCTCGGCGGCAACTTGACCCGTGCTGTCCAAACCCCTGCCGCGCTTCTTGACCGTACCATTGCCTGCATCACGACCGAGGGCGAGGAGGTCGTTCAGCTCTCCTGTATCAAGGCTCTTGAGTACTTCATGCGCTCCGGCAGAGTCCCTGCTGATCGCCAGGTACCTATGCTCAACGCCATCTCCCAGTACATGCAGGACAAGGACCCCGATGACCTCGAGGCGTATGAGGAGCTCGTCGTGACTCTCGCCGAGACCATCCGTCTGGCCATCAACCTGGACGCTCGGGTCGCCATTCAGGCACAGGATGTGCAGTCCGTCGATCTTCTGTTCCACATCGCCAAGTACGCCTCGTCCAACTTCCAGGCACTCATGCTGGTGGGCGAGGCTTTTGAGGATATTGTCCGTAGCCTGTCCGACTCGGCCTCCTACGCGGCCCTCTGTGCCAAGGTCCTCCCCACTCTGATTGCTGCCTTCAACACGGCGGCCGTGACGGAGAACGACCCCCTCGTGACGGTAAGGCCACACACCAAGGGCATCAAAGCTGGATCACGCTGATCTTCTTCTAGACCGCCGTGGAGCTCCTGACCGTGCTCATCGAACACGGCTCGGAGCCTCTGCCTGCGGGCTTCGTCGCTGCTACCCTGCCTAAGTTGAACAAAGTCTTGATGGACTCGAATGAGGGTGAGGTGCTCCGGCCAGGTTCCGAAGCTGTCAAGTACCTTTTGCAGCACGACCACCACCAGGTCTTTGCCTGGAACGAGGGCGGCAAGTCGGGGCTCGAGGTGTGCCTGCGCATTATCGACCGTCTGCTCGGCTCTTCCATCGAGGACAACTCGGCATCCGAAGTCGGCGGTCTCGCTGTCGAGCTCGTGGAGAAGGCCGGCAACGAGAGGCTCGGACCCTTCCTTCCCAAGCTGCTCGAAGCTGTCGCGACGAGGCTAGCGTCTGCCGAGGCTGCGCAATTCATCCAGTCTCTGATCCTGGTGTTCGCGCGTCTGTCTCTGACCGGTGCCCACGACGTTGTGGAGTTCCTCAGCCAGATCCAAATCAACAACGAGAGCGGCCTGCAAGTGGTCATGAGCAAGTGGCTGGAGAACTCTGTCAACTTTGCCGGCTACGACGAGATTCGTCAGAACGTCATCGCCCTTTCCAAGCTGTACTCGCTGAACGATCCTCGCCTGTCGCAGATTCAAGTGCGCGGCGAACTGCTCCCGAGCAACGACGAGGGAAAGATCATGACGCGTTCGCGCGCCAAGGCTAGTATGTGCAATGCCGACCGAACCCACGGCCCTGAGAACCACTACTGACTGGAACTGGCAGACCCTGACAAATACACCATTGTGCCCGCGACGCTCAAGATTCTCAAGGTCCTCATCGAGGAACTCCTTTCCGCGTCGGGCGCCAACAATGCGTCGACAACGGCGGCGGCGGCGGCGGCGGCGGCTCGCGAGTTTGAGGACGAGGCCAACGACGACGACGGCTGGGAGGATGACCCAGACACGCTCGACCTCAGTTTCGGATCCACAAAGGACGACCTGCTCTCGTTTATCGAGGCCTCGGGCAACCGCCAGCGGGACGACGAGACGCAGGCGTCCCTGACCGAGTTCTTCCTGCGTGCCCCCAGAGAGGACGTGGCCAACTTCAAGGAGTGGTACGGCCTGCTGAATGCCGAGGACCAGGGCAAGCTCAACGAGCTGGCACAGTCGGCGGGCCATGCATAGTGGGGCGGTGGGAGAATGAGTTATGCGCTTTCCGGCTATAGACGAGAGCTGTCCCGGGGAGGCACGCAGAATGACAGACGGACGGGCAGATGGATCAAAATTGGGAGAACATGCTTCACCCAGCGTTGTTCCCGGCGTCCCGGGGGGGGGGGGGAGGCGAGATCAGGCGCTGACCATGGTCACGCATACAAGTGCTTAGAGTAGAACAGGTCTAATGAGTTTGAGCGATGGTACATTTTTTTTGCAGTAGACATAGCGGAGAAGGCCGGACGCAAATGTTGACGAGCCATTACGAGCGTGCATGTGTATTCAATGGGTCTGTGCCTTTTGCTCCATCTCTGAAGACATTCACATCGTCTGCTGTGACTTGACTCGGTCGGTGCCTTGAAAGGCCCGGCCCGGACGCACATTACGGTGGCGTAGTGTCAAAGAGATCACTGGCAGTGATGCAGGAGATGTTATAGGACATGGGACGTGTCGTGAACGTTTTTCCTTTTTTTCTTCTTCAATACAACGAAGGAACAAAATCAGGATGTAAAGGTCTGACCAGCTTCACATGGCGCATATGCTCCATTTGTCGTGACCGCGGCCTCGACTTAACGCTAACCTCTTTCGGCTAGTGCAAGGCGATCTCAGGCCGAGCTCACAGCAACTGTGCAACTGCCTCTACTGCTGATGTCACACGACCAGAGCTTTCGGGACGACAGCGCTTGCTCCCAACGAAATCAGCCGAGAGCAAAGGTGTGCCTGCGTCTCCCCAAGACCGCGTCTGTCGACACACCTCACAACATCACCTCAACTTTTGACCCCCTCTGACATGCTCGTCAAGACCTAGCTCCGTTTCTTTGGGCTCCTCCCGCCCTTCACGACACTGACGCAAGTCCACGCGCCCCACGACGTCATCAGTCCCCGAGGTCTCGCAGCATAGCGACGAACCCAACCGAAGAACGACAGCCATGGCCGCCAACGAAACCCCCGCCGCCGTAGGCCGCTGCTTCGTCTGCCTGACCGACCAAGACGAGTCCGCGGGCGAGGAATGGGTCCACCCCTGCCCGTGCTCGCTCGAGGGCCACCAGGACTGCATGATGCACTGGCTCGCCGAAGCTCGAGCGCGAGAACAAGCCCTTCCAGTGCCCGTCTGCAAGGGCCGCCAATCTCCGTCGACGAGCCCTTTGACCCCGGCGTCGCCGTCGGCAACCGCCTCACCAGGCCTTCAGCCGCCTGTCGCCGCCGCTGCTCGGCACGGGCCTCGCCATCGGCACGTGGCTCGGTCTCGCGACCTACGGCGACGTTGCGCTTCACGTCTTTGCCGGCCCCGAGGCGCGATTTCACTTTCTCAACGACCCGAGGCAGGAGCACGGCGCGCGGCTCGGGCGCTATCTCGGGCTGGGTGCCGTTGCACCGACGTTGATCCTCTCGCATTCGATTCCCGGACTGGGCAACGTCATTTTCCCTGCCGCTGGCTGCGCTGGTACGTTTCGCTTTTCTGTGACCTTGCCGTGTTGGGCTTTGACTGACGGACGGACGACTAGTTTGGGACGTTCCACATGGCCCGCGACGAGCACTTCTTCTCCTGGCCGCCCTCGCCCGAACTGGTCTGCACGGCTTTCCCCTACGTGCGCGCCATGTACAGAAACCTGTGGCGCGAGTTTATCCGCCCCTATGAGAACAAGCTCGACAGGAGGATAGCCGGGCTGCCGGAGCCGGAGCCGCGGCAGGATCAGGGGCAGCGGGGCCATGGGCACCAACATGACGACCATCATGATCACGATCACGACGACGAGGGCGGCATCGCGGGCATGCTTGACGCGGCGATCAACCTGCTCGACATCCCCGAGGTCGATGTTGAACTTCAGGTCGAAGAGCAGATTGTCCACGTCGGCGAGGACGACCCTCGGCTGGGCCAAGAGGGGTTCCGGGTCGAGATTCACGAGGACGTCGAGTTTGAGGTACCGGCCGACGGTGAGCAGATTCCGGACCTCAACGCTATACGGGAACAACGACACGACGAACACGAGGCCGCGCCTGCACCGAGGGTCGCGGGCGCAGCAGCAGCAGCAGCAGCGCCTCCGCCACTGAACGATCAGCGACAGTGGAACTTACACGCCAGTCTTCGTGATGTGGCCAACGCCCTTGCCAGCGCGCTTCTCCTGCCGGCCATCTCGTCGGGGGCCGGCGAGCTCCTCCAGCTTCTGTTGCCGAAGCACCTGACGACGCTGAGCGGCAAGCCTTTTGGGCGTCCTGGGCTGCTGCAGCAGACGTGGGGCAGGAGCTTGGTGGGTGGGTGCATGTATCTGGTGCTGCGGGATGCTTTCAAGCTGTACACAAAGTACAGGAGGGCGGTCAACAGGCCGCTCCGCAAGGTACGAAATGTAGACAGGAAGAGGCCGGGATCGTTGTGAGGTACGCAGGGGCATGAAAGCGGGCGTTTGTGGTTTGATCACGGCGGAACAGTGTACAAATTCAGATGCAAGACGACAAGAGACTCTCCCAAGGCCACGAATACAGAGGCCTCATAACAGGTCTCGACAGGCAAAAGGATCCGTGATGCTCGTGGTTGGTCTGGTGGCGTAAGGAAGTGCTTTGTCGCATATGATGCGGGGTGATGATCGCACAATGCAATTAAGCAGCCCAAGAACACCCCCACCTTGCCGACCGTCCAACGTTTGGAACCTTCCAGCCCACCAAACCGTCCGTCACCCGTCACCGCGGCGACTTTGAAGAACCAGGTCTAGAAAGAACACTACTTCCTCGACACGACTGGCGACTTTGGTCTTGACAACATCTGCCAACACCATCTGCACATCCCGCAAGTCTCACACAATGGTATGGTTCTTTTCTGTTGAAGCTGGCCCCCTCTGATGCCAATCCACAGCTAATCATGTGCAGGCCCAAACATCCCAACAGCGCCTGGCGCTCGCCATCTGCGACTTCCTGTCGACCTCGGTCGCCGACGGCACCCTTCCCGCCGACGACAAGGACTCGATCGATGTCGCCGTCCAGTGCATCGCCGACTCGTTCAAGATTGACCCCAGCGACAAGCAGGCCCTGACCGACGCTGTCGGGACCCAGAACCTCCAGCAGATCTACGGTGTGTACGAGAAGCTCAAGAAGTCTTCTTCGTCCGCCAACACGTCGACGACGGGCACGAGCGCCTCGGCCAGTGCCGCCGCCGGCAGCACGGCCGCTCCCACCGAGGAGCAGAAGAAGGAG
>NW_003315038.1:4480812-4483910 GCF_000150825.1 Verticillium alfalfae VaMs.102
GGGCAGTAAAAAGGTGCTTCACTGTTGACGCAGAGAGAGAGAGAGAGAGAGAGAGAGAGGAGCAGGCACAGCTAGATACATGAGCACGAGCAGGCACGGCCTTCTATTGACGAATGACAAGCAAACATGATATTTTCACGTGTTTCAGTACGCTCACTGATGACTGCAGGAACGATCGTCTTCATCATGCCCGCCTTCCTCGCCGTCACTGCTCCGTCTGGGAAGGCACTTGTGTGTCGCATGCCTGCCCTGGCGGGTGACATGTTCTCCCTCAACAGAAGACACCTGGCTCATGGTCTTGTCTCCCACCTCCAGACTCTGCAATCCTTCCCAACCCGTCTCACTCTTTTGGACGTAAAGCTGCCGTTCCGCACTATCAGCATCTTCATCGTTGGCCTCATTATCATGGGGGCCCTACGAACCTTGCTGGACCTTGTCCAGTGTTGCCTTCCCCTGAGCAGTTATGATGTTGACAGGGCTGAGGACGAACGCCAGCCGCTTCTAGCTCGCGATGGTACCTACATCGTCGTGCTCCATCATGGCCGGATCATTGAACAAGGCAGCCACGAAAAGCTGCTCGCATCCATGGGCAAATACGCCAGTCTCTGGGCCACGAAAGAGCCATGCAAACAGAACGAGACTTCTTGTCCCCGCTATGCCGACCGTTCAACGAGCACAGAGCCCAAGGCTGTCCTTGAATGCATCGTCACAACCTCCCCCATCAAGACGCCTCAACGCCATCGCCGCGAGGGCTCCAAGCTGAACCCGGACGCTCCCGAGTTTACGCCCGGCGCCCTGGCTGCGGCCAGGAGCAACCCCAGCCCCTTCATCAACAGGGTCGAAACGCCCACTCCCGCTCAGCGGTCCACTACGCCTCTGCCCGAGAATATTGTACTGCCCCCCAGCGCGGCACCCGTGACACGGGCAGAGTTTCGGTTCCCGCTGGTCTCTCCTCGCCGCCGGTTCCAGTCCAAGAGCGAGACAAAGGAGTATGATTCTGACGAGTGCGCGACGCCGCGGAGGGTGTCTGCGCCTTCGCCTAGCCGCACCATGCGGGCCACATCGCGCGAGGCAGAAAAGTTGGGGTGTGGCCGAGTGCATGAAGATCAAGGGCCTGTGGTCGTCGAAAAGGACAAGCCTAAGGACCAGCAGGTCATCACGATCAATACCATCAAGCCTGCGGCGTCTCCGCCGGCGAAGTCATCGACAAACCATGCTCAGAGCCCCAAAAACGACGAGGGCAGCAATACTCCTGCCGCTGCGCAAAAGGGACACGGCCGTCCCCGAGCCCGATACGCCAGAGGTAGGGGAGGAGGCCGTCGCGGAGGACGGACCGGCACAACACGCGGTCCGGTCGAGGGAAGCTCAGCTCTGCCAGTGCCCACAAAGGGCCGTCGGTAGTCAGGAAGTCAATGTGCAAGCGGCGCGTTGCAACCAGCTAGTATCGGGATATTCAGAGTTAAACATGCACCATGGCTGACACGTACATATTTTGGGGGTAGACGCAAAGGTGGCACAAGAGGCATGGATATTCCGCCACAGACGTAAGGTCGGTAATTGGGGTTTTTTTGTTGACTTAGCCACGGGGTTTCAATTCAAGTTTGCATCTAGCTCTCTTACCATGCTCGCTCGTGATATGCTGGGCGTCAGATGAAGCCACGCCACGAACGGAGATTGGCTCCCAGGGCTGGACACGCGACCAAGCATGGGCAGGGTGGGCATCCGGGGCGGACGATCCGGGAGCATGTGGAAGCAACCGTTTCAGAGCCTGGGCATGACAGGGCTGCTCCGCGTTCCTTGATCTGGGTATTCTCCATTGCCAGATTACGATGTGGCTGGAGCAGATCGAGATGGCTCCTTGAAGATGCGCATGTGTTTGTTCTTGTGCAGCGCGGGCATGTTCCTCACAACCTGTATTCTACAGCCTGGATTGTTTTTTTTTTCTCTCTCTCTCTCTTCGCACTGAATGAAGCGCTGCCCATGCCAACTCTTTTGGTCGGTTGACACGCGCCTCGACCGGCCTGTGTCCGCAGCTCCTTTCGGGTGCTGCTCTTAGGCTCCCTGCCTTGCGCCGCCTGCGCCGACAGCTTTGGCGGGTCCGAACCTTGGCGGATTAAGAATAGGAACTTGGCCTGTGGCTGGGGCGCTTTTTAGTCTTGGGTCTCCGGGGTGGAAAGGATGCATTGATTTTCGTCTGTCTCTCTCTCTCTCTCTCTCTCTCTGTGCTGGGCTCCGATCCGGGACTCGGCTGTGTGGGCCAAGAGACCAGCTGTGGTCGATTTGCCAAGGTGCCAGGGTGGGCGGAGGCGGCGCTGTGAGGAACATGACGTCCTTGTCCTTGTCCCAAGGGCCACTGCCGCCCTAACCTTCCGCGGCCGTAGCCTGTGGTCGGCAGCCTGTGAGGGGGCTGTAGGGCTCAAGAGCCAACATGTACCTACGTACTAGGTAGCTTGGGTAGGTAGGGGGCGGGGGCGGCACCTGGCTGTGCTGGCACCAACCACAGCACACCACAGGGACGGAAGCAGTGAGGGAAGGAAGGAAAGGTGGGGGGGGGGATCATGTCAGGGCATCGCCAGCTTCCAAGACGGCTTTCCCATTCCTTGCATCGAACCACTTCCCATCCTCCCCCCTCCCGCCCAGACACACACACACACACATATCACTGCTGCCATGGTATGAGGATCACACAACACCGCCTGGGCTACCAAGGTAGCTTGGCTAGCTCGTCTCGACAGCCGCTGCCGTTTCTGCTGCCGTCTGGGCCAAACACCATTCTGTTGGTTCCCAGCCCTTCCGACCGCTAGGCTGCCAGGCCATGCCTCTGGCCCCCCCCTCCCTCATCTCATCGATGATTATGCCCTGCCGTTTGCTAGCAGGGCTTCGTCCCCACGTCCACGGCATGACGTCTTGGCCTCTGGCGACACGCCCTGTAAGCCATCGCAAATGAGCTCTGCGTGATGGGAGCCGAGCCCCGTACCAAGCAAGCTGTCCCAGGTTGCCGTTGTCAGATGCTGCCGTATTGTCTGTTGTTTCGCTGACACGGATGGCTTCTGCTTATGAGGCTTCGTCCCGCTGCTGGGTGCCTCGCTGGCGATCCC
>NW_003315038.1:4484099-4491694 GCF_000150825.1 Verticillium alfalfae VaMs.102
CTCGTTGGCTCTTTCATCTCGGCGACCTCCATGTCACATTCCGAACTGCCATGCAGGCCAAATACAGCCCAACCCAATTTTCATCCTTGACCTCGGACGAAGAGGTCCTCCTAGCGCGCCAGGGCTGGCAGGCGGAAGCCGTCGAGAACACCAACAGGGCGATGTTCCTCTCGAATCGACCGCGCTGGAAACACCTGGGAGGCGGCCATGAAGGCGACGTCTACCTCTTCAACAACTCCATCATCAAGGTCTTCAATGAAGGCAACAGCCCCTTACGCAACTGCGTTCCTGGTGCATCGCAGACGCGCTGGCCCACAGAGATCCCTGCCACCCTGCTGCTTGGCGGTCACGGTGACATGGAGCGTGAGAGCCTCAGCATACACGAAGAAGAGAGCGACCCCTTCAGCAGCATGTTCGTCCCCGTTCAGGACTATTTTCTCACCTCGCCCCGCGACCATGAACCCCCCAAGTGGCATCTCGTCACCCCCTTCCTGCGGGCTGGCACCGCCGAGAAGCTCGCTCACGACCTGAGCACGGCCCCGGAGCCCTTTGATCATCTTGAAATCGACCGCACATACCGTCCGGCCTTCAACGCTCTGCTCTCAGCCTTGGCGCACATGCACACTGCGCACAACCTGTGTCACGACGATGTCAAGCTCGACAATATCTTTATCGCCTCGAGAACAGATTCGACACGCTGGGTCTTCGCCGACCTGGGCAATGCCCGTCAGCCGGATCATCCGTACCATGCTTCGGCTTTGTGGACAGCAGATACGGATCAGCACAGGGACTGTCGGGTCAACGATGCCGTGCGTCTTACCAAGTCGTATCTACAGTTTGTGCGCGGTGCCGCCGCTGACCGCGCTGCTTTTGACGAAGCCTTCTTTCGGGGCGAGGCGCCGCTCAGCAGGCTCTATTGGAGCGTCGTCGGGGAGCCACCGGCGAAGGCAGCCGTGGGCGTTCGGGAGAGGTCGGTCATGTACGCGCCGTACGTGGACGGCTGGGAGGCGCCAGGAGCTGCGTTGCGGCTGCCCGAGTCGGCGAGGCCTCCTGCAGGCGCAGTCAGGGGGATTTTGGGGTTTTTCCTCGGCGCAGAGAACGCGGCGGCCGTCGACGTCTCACGGACTCTTCGGATTGGAGCAAACGAGAGGTTGGGTCGCGTGTTTGGGATGACGGGGCTCTTCGGGGTTCCGAAATCTGGGTGCGCTTGAAGGGGTGATTACACGATATTACGGCCGACACATGATACCCCTTTTTTGTATGGATGGATCTGAGTGCAACGCTCGTAAGTAGCACCCGAGCGACTGAGAACTTAGGTAGAGTTGATTCTCTTGCACTCCTATCTGCTCGCTATCAAAGTGACAAGGTGATTAAGATCAGGACAATGAGCGATCTGCATATTAAGCTTTGCTGATTCTTTAGGCCGCGGGTGCAGGTTGTATTTCTCCATTGTGTACAGTGACATTGTAGTGTAGATCCTGCACTGATGTCTTGAATAAATCTTCCGAGGTGGCCCGATTCATACTTTTCCCTTGAACGTTGTCGCCGTCGTCCCAAGGATTCGGCAACTCGAGGTGATAGACAAAGGTCATGGACTATATTCAGTAGTACGTGAGGTGGAATGCCGTTACTTCCGTCCTCGCGGTGCACGACCCCATACCATCTGTTGACGACATCATCGTGAACACGCAAGCAAGCACATACAAGGGTTTAAGCTTTAAAGAGACGGAGATGGCTCGGCTCGGGATTCGCCATATGGCGTGCACGTCGTCAAGGAAGTCTTCCCGCGCTGGGCATGGGCACCCGGCAGAGCAGGATACGAACTTTCCATCCATGGAAAAAAGGCAGCCGGCCACGGCTCTTACGGGATGAACCGCACCCTAAGGTTTTGCGTTCCGTGTCCTTGCCATACGCGAGATGTCAAACTTGCGCCTCGCAAACCTTAATCGGGGGCCCCAAAGGATGCGCAACAAGGTTTGGTGTTCGGCGGTATTCAGATGACAGCATCTCCTAGCGTGACGGCGAGCTGGGTCTGCCCGGCTAGCACGGCAAGTTGGCCATGCCCGTCGACGCCAGCCGGGGCCCGGCAGCCCGGCGTGACTTGGTAGGCCGATCAGCAAACCTCCGCGATATACCTAGGTACCCTTGCAAACGAACTGCCAGGGTCGGGGTCCCGGCGGGCCACGACGGAGGGGGCGTGATCGGTAACTTTCGTGTACCCCGGAGCAGCGGTATGTGGACGGGCTTACTTCTCCGCCCCTTTCCATACATGCATAGATCAGGTGCTGGACTGCGGGGGGGTTGGCAGTCCAAGGGAAGGAAGAGCGGTGATGGTTGCTGGGAGTGGCGGGATGGTCGACGAACAAGTGTGCGCCCACTTGGTCTGTTTCACCTCGACGCTGTTCCGTTCGGCTGGAGGCATATCGTGATGTGCATGCCAACATGCCGAGCTCCCAGGGTAAGGTAAGATGATTCGGAGTGCGAGGACCAAGTATAAAAGAGGGAGCAGACAGGACTTCATCAACCCCCTCGTGTAGGTGATAGTGCTTCAAGCTACCGAATCATCTGACTATCTTCGCAACATGAGATTCCAGAACGTCCTCGCTCGGGCCACGACCCTCGCCCTCGCGGGCCTCGCCGCCGCAGAGAAGCGCCAGACCCCTCCCAACGGCGCCATTGTCGTGGCACTCTCTGGCGGTGACTTCACCACGGTACGTAGCCGCAGCCCAGCAGAGCCTCGCAGAAAGCAGTCTCGCCTGGGTGACCGCCATGCTAACGAGAACCAACAGCTCCAAGACGCCGTGGACTCGATCAAGTCGTCCACGACGCCGTCGACCATCTTCATCAAGCCCGGCACCTACACGGGGCAGACGAAAATACCGAAGCTCGCGGCGGCGCTGACGATCCAGGGCTCGACGCCCGACCACCTCAACTACGCCCGGAACACGGTGGTCCTGACCAACGCGCTCTCGGCCGTCCAGGCCGGCAGCAACGACCTATCGGCGACGCTGAGCGCCAAGGCGCACGACCTGCGCGTCTACAACGTCAAGATCGACAACACGTTCCCCGTCGGCAAGCCGGGCAGCCAGTCGCAGGCGCTGGCGCTGTCGGCCAACGGCGAGCGGCAGGGCTACTACGGCGTGCAGCTGACGAGCTACCAAGACACGCTGTACGTCAACAAGCCGGGCCTCGTCTTCAAGGACAGTTACATCGAGGGCGCCATCGACTTCATATTTGGCAACAAAGGCAACGTCTGGATCGAGGACTGCGACATTGCCGTCGCCGGCAAGGGCTGGGTCACGGCCAGCGGGCGGTCCACGGCCGACAGCAACTGGTACGTCCTCAACAAGGCCAACATTACGGCCAAGAGCGGCGCCAACGTCGCCCCCGGCGCCAGCCTGCTCGGGCGCCCGTGGAAACAGTACGCGCGCGTTGTCGTGCAGAACTCGGCCCTCGGCAGCGTTATCGGCCCTGCCGGCTGGTCCACCTGGGGGAGCGACCCCGTCACCAATGTCTTTTTCGCCGAGTCCGGTAACACGGGCGACGGCGCCAGGGGCCCGAGAGTCACCTGGGCCAAGACGCTGGGCACGCCAAAGAAGATTGAGGACATCATGCCGGACTGGAAGTCGTGGGTTGACCAGGACTACTGGAATGCTTGAGCGTGGTGGTTCTTTGTCCATAGGTGTGGTTCTCACCGTTCATTGCGCAACGCGTGGTTTCATGCGTAGTCTTCCCGGAGAGAATACAAGTCAAACCTCGCAAATATACTTGATATTGTTCAGCGTCCAGTCCACAACATAGAGAAGACGATGGAAAGACACCGCAAAGCACAGGGTATATCCGTCTCGTTTGTTACACGCTCTTCCACATTTTTTTTCCACAGAGAAGGCTTCACTCCTTCTTCCCTCTCAGCCTCTCTCTCCCTCGTGGGCTCGAGATCGCGCCTCCTGCCTGACATGAGATCAATGTCCTCGAGGCGCCAGTATGTCGTCTTGTTCCACCACTTGTATCCAAAGTAGATGATGGCAAACAGCGGTAGGAGGATGTATGCATCGACAAAAGCCGCCGGCATCAAAAGGCGACAGATTCGTCCAGCCCTGCACAAGAGCCAGGAATATGTTGGCGCCGAGCCCAAAGTATGCGTTGTACGGGTACAGCAGCGACTTGAACGGCAGATCGGCCTCATTCAGATTCTGTGCCTTCCAGGCCTGGCGAAATCGAATGTGCACAAACGAGATGGAGCCCCAGACGAGGAACGTCGACACGCCGCTGAGGTTGACAATGTAACCGTACGCCTTGCCGGCACCGGTGCTGTTGTTCATCATGGACAGGGCGCCGCAGAGGTTGGTAAAGAGAATAGCGGGAATGGGAACACCGCGCTTGTTGGTCCAGCCGAGGATCTTGGGTGCCTTGCCGTCCTGACCCATGTAGAGCAGCGTGCGCGAGCCAATGTAGATTGAAGCGTTACAGGCGCTCAAGCAAGTGACGCAGATGAAGGCATTGATCAGGTGCACGCCACCCTGCCAGCCAGCATTCTGAATGGCGACCGTCATTGGGCTCTGCAGGGCCTTGGCATTGGCGTTGACGAGCATGTCCGAGTTGGCAGGGCAGGTGAGACCGAAGAAGATGGCCGAGCCCATGTAAATGAAGATGATGCGCCAGAAGACCTGGCGAATGGCGAGGGGCACGGCACGGCCAGGGTTCTTGGTCTCCGTGGCGGCCACAGCAACAGATTCAACGCCGGCGTAGAATGTCGAGCAGAAGACGAAAACAGTGGCCATGCCTCGGAAGCCATTGTTGTTCCATGGGCCGGGGTCGACCCAGTAGCGGTTGCCGAGGGCCTCCTGGCCGGGGATTCCACCGGAGACGTAGACGAGCGAGAAGAAGAAGTAAGCGACAAGGCCGATGAGCTTGAGCAGGGCGAGCCAGAACTCGGATTCGCCGAAGGATTCAACACCAAGCAATTGAAAGCCGGTAAAGGCAAACTGGTCGTATTAGCAAGACTGGCAGCGGTAGTGTGTTGACGGCTTTACGCACCCAGAACAGCAAGAAGTATCCCCAAAGAGGCACCTTGTCGCTCCAATAGACAAAGATGCTACACAGCGCATTGTACTCGTTGGCGAGCACGCAGAACCAGATGATGTAGTAGTTCCAGCCGATCGCGACACCAAAGGCCTTATCGACAAAGCGATCGCCCAGGGCCGTGAAGGCGCCGCCTGAGGGGTACAACGTTGTCATCTCGCCAAGACTCTGCATGATGCTGAAGGCCACGATGCCAATGACGCCAAAGCCAATGATCAGTGAAGCAGGACCACCGTTGGCGAGAGCACCGCCCGAACCGACGAGAAGGCCAGGCCCGATGATGCCAGCAAGGGCCATCATGCTGAGGTGGCGCGTCTTCAACCCGCGCTTGACGCCAGACTTGGGGTCGATGGCGTTGAAGTCATCGGAGCTGCTGTCTGTCTTGTCGGGGTGCGATTCGAGGGTGTGGTCTTCCACGGTAGGCGAAATGCCGTGGCCGTGACGGGCGCGTTCCTGTTGGGAAACGCCAAGGGCGGCGGCGGCGACGGCCGGGCCATCAGAAGCCGGCAGCGGCGTCGGGTGGTCATGCTGGACATGATAGTCCTTGCCGTCGTCATGGTGGGCCATGCTGGGCGACTGTCTCACGAAGCAGTCGTGGGGAATCAGTTAGGAATGCAAGGACAAGGCTTGCGAGGGAACGGGGAGGAGAAGAAAAGCTCGCAGAAAGGGTGATCAGCAGTGAAGAAGGGATCCTGATTTTAAATGTCGAGCTAGAATCTCGGTGCGAATGCGGCCTGGGCTGGCTGGCCTTGCGTCTTCGTCGGTACTTGGCGTGCCAGGGAGCCCAGGAGATCTTCTCCCACCGTTCCCCTACTTAGTGCAGGGCAGAGGCTGCAACACCCGCCACCGAAGCCGGCGCTACGGCTGACTAGCCGCGTGAATTCTGGAGACAGTTCAGAGACGCTGTGCCTGCCGTGTCTGGATGGGTGTCTGAGAAGACGAGTGGAGATTTGGCGGGGGTCAAGCTCAATCCCAAGCGTAGAGCAATACGCTGGGTGGCGATGGCGTGCTCAGGAATGTGCATCCCAGGCTAGTAAGGTTCGGATCGCGTCATGGGCGATGGCCGCGGGAGGCCCGAGTTCATTGGCCGTTGCCGGGACCCAGACCGGCGCCATGGTCAAGGACATGCAGATTCGGCTTGTCTTCTGCATCTTCTGCATCGTCTGCTCGCGTGGGGAGACTCAGCCAGGCAACGCTGAGGCCTGTTCCCGCGTGGGGTTTCGGTGCCAAAGCGGGCTCGTGGCGTCGACACGAAGGGTCCTGTGAGCCGATAAAACGTGCCTTGTGTGCTGAACGCAAGACCACTGATGGGTTTGGTCGTCACCGTCTGGCAGGTCTGTGGCTGAGGGTGCCATCGTATTGGGACCCAAGGCTGAGGTTAGCTTGAATTTGCCATAACGCCAGCATCTGACGCAGACAAGCTAGCAGTGCGCTGCTGGGCGTTTGACGTCTGTTGCTGTGCAGATGGTACCCCTTAGATGTGCGGGGATGGATCGAAGCTGTGCATCGCTAATAATTTGACCGCCTAACATGGCATCAAAATTGGTCATTGGGTCGTGGGGTATCATTCGAGGCTTCAATATTGAGTGGTACAGAACGTCCTGATGTTCAGGCGCACGCCGGATTCGGCTTCGATGAAAGCGATGAGCATGTGATGGTGTTGTAGGATGGATTGGAATGTACATGTACAGCAAGCAGGCACAGACGCGGAGATGGAAGGGACATGGTATGATGGCTGGTGGCCTGTGGCTGGTAACGGATGGCTAGATAAGGCTGGTGGCAATGGAAACACAAAGATGGTGAGTGCGCACAAGCTTGCCAGGTTTGGCCAGCTGCCTCATCGCCGGCCAGCCGGATCCACCTGCTCCGGGTAGCCGGCCGGTCAAGTATGGTACACGAGCCGGTCCCGCTCCGGATATGGTCTACCACAATGCGGACCATATCCAAGTGATTGCGGTGAAGAGTGTTGAGCTTGTGACTGTATTTAATTCACCTCCAAGCCTCTACAGACGAATACAACTTCTCTTTCTAAGAATCCCAAATATCACCAGTGCTCAGACGCCTCTCAACCGGACCGATAACTGGGAGGCCCACCAGTGCTCCTTCGTCCCAGCTCCACCCCCGTAGCACCCTCTTGTCCCTGCTCCAGCTTCGCATGATCCTGTTCTATCCTCCTCCTCATCTTGCGTGTCCCGCAGCACCAAATTGTGCTCAACAGCCCCGTGGCGATCCACAGAAGCATGTTGATGAGATTGAGCCAGATGGCCACCTTCATCCTGCCTGATGCCGGCGGGAGCCCGTCCTGTTCTTTGTATTGCCCTTCAAGATAGAGCGTTCCGAAAACACCAGTGATGGCCGCCCAGAAAACAGCAATGACCCAGTCCCAGACGCACCAGCCGTAGCGCGTCACCGGGATGAAGAGATGCAGGAGCACCGTCATCATGAAGAGCACTGCGGCCACGATGACAACGATCTTCTGTAAGCTGCGAGATGAGGAATCGTCTCGCGTATCG
>NW_003315038.1:4491794-4497483 GCF_000150825.1 Verticillium alfalfae VaMs.102
TTCTGAACTGTGTTCGATGTGGGTTCCGGCTGTTGGATCAGGGTTTGGTGCTGGAAAGAATTGCGAAGGCGCCCCCATGTTCAAGTCGGACGCGAGCGATGGAGATGATTCTAGGTTTGATCTTTGAGAGTGAAGTCGAAAACAAACTGCCGAAAAAGAACAGGGGAACCTCCTTTTTTACATACGCTCACGAACCCTTCCTCGGACGGCGTTGCCGACGCCATATGTCGACCCCGTCGAACCAGATTCCGTACCTATGCTTCTGGCATTTATTCGGCGTTTCTTCGAAATAGAGCAACAATTTGTGGAGACCCAAACCCGATCAAATGCGCAAAATCACTGATTAGCTGAGCTCTCTTCTCTGGGAACGCGATGGCGGCGGTCGCTGAGTCAGTTCCAGACGGGGCCGGGCCCCAGAGCGGCTTCAGCGGGCTGTGTTCTGGTATCGTGCTCCACGATTTGCGTATTCTACCCGTAAATTCGGACACGCAGCATGACAGCACCGCCAACGACTCGAACATTGGAACGCCCTTCGCTACATTCATGCGAACTGTTACAGATCTGGAGGGCCGTGCAGGGTTGCGCGTCCGGCCCGAAGACCGAGGAAGAGCAGTTGATTCGCGTCTTAAAATGACGTCCGACTCGCGATCTAAGCCTTATAGACAGTCGTGATCCCGAACCTGGTCGACGGGCAAGTTCTAGTTATTCTGATTTTCTCACCGGCTCCTGTATCATTCCTGGGGTGTCGACGGGCACGTTCTCGTTGTTCTGGTTTTCTCACCGGCTCCTGTATCATTTGACTTTTGGCTCCCTGGGGTAAAACCTTGTGCCAAAATCCTCTGCATCGAAGACATGCTTGACGACGAAAAACTGGTCTTTGGATTTAGCGCCCCATCGCCAGCATGAATGATTCGAAGACAAACATGAAAGATGATGGTTTTGACACCCTTTCGCTGAGTCCGACACTCCAGGACCATGAAACCAACGGTAGGCAGTCACATTTACTCGTTACACGTCACTTTGAACCGAACAAAAAGCTGAGCAGCCAGGCGACGGCCGTGTCGACATCGACATCGACCCGCGGGCCTCCAAGCAGCTGGACAAGATCCTCACGTCACAGACCTCTCAAGACTCAGCGAATGCCAGGCCTTTTCGACCCTTGAGCCTGACGTCCACTCCGCCCCCCAACCTCAATATTCTCATCCAGGTCATCGGCAGCCGCGGCGACATTCAACCCTTTGCAGCCCTCGGCCACGAGCTACAGAAGCATGGCCACCGTGTCCGCCTCGCTACGCACGATACATTCCGCACATTTGTACAGTCTGCCGGTCTCGAGTTCTTCCCTGTTGGCGGTGACCCCTCGGAACTCATGGCCTACATGGTCAAGAACCCAGGCCTGATACCGAGCATGGGCAGCATACGCGCGGGGGACATTCAGTCGAAGCGAAAAATGGTAGCTGAGATGCTCGACGGGTTTTGGCGGAGCTGCATTGATGCTGATCCGGAAACGGGGGCGCCATTCGTGGCAGACGCCATTGTGGCCAACCCACCAGGGTTTGCGCATGTCCATTGCGCGCAGGCGTTGGGTGTGCCATTGCACGTCATGTTCACGATGCCGTGGACGAGTACGAGGGCGTTCCCGCACCCGCTAGCCAACCTAAAGGGCAAAGACGAGGGGCCATCCGCTGGAAAGTACATGTCGTATGGCATTGTCGAGTTTATGACTTGGAAAGGGTGAATATGACGATAGTTCTAGAGAGATCATGGGAAAGCTAACGAATGGTCACAGACTCGGCGACATCGTCAACAGATGGCGCGAGGATACACTGTGCCTGGAGCCGATCGCAACGAGTGAAGGCTGCAGACTTCTCGAAAGCCTCGCCATCCCCTTTGCCTACTTCTTCTCACCTGCGCTGGTGCCGAGACCAGTCGACTGGGGCTCCAACATTGACGTCTGCGGCTTTGTCTTCCGCGACGCCCCGAAATACGACCCCCCAGCCGCGCTGCGCAAGTTCCTCGATGCTGGGTCGCGACCCGTATATATTGGCTTTGGCAGCATTGTTGTCGACGACGCCGATCGCATCGCCACAATCATTCACGAGGCAGTCCGCCTTCTCGGCATACGCGCCATCATATCCAGCGGCTGGACAAACCTCGCGAGCGAGACGGATGCGGAGCCAAGTCCCGATATCTTCCACATTGGCGAATGCCCACACGAGTGGCTCTTTCAACAGGTCGCAGCTGTTGTACACCATGGTGGCGCGGGCACCACGGCCTGCGGGTTGGGCTACGGCAAGCCGACAATCGTCGTACCCTTTTTCGGCGAGTATGTGACATGTCTTCCCTCCCTAAGCACCCGCCCCGAGACAAGCCAACCCACGACTGACATTTCAGCCAACCATTCTGGGGCCACATGATCGCCGAAGCAGGCGCCGGACCACCACCCATCCCCTACGCGGCGCTCACCTCCCGCAAGCTCGCCGACGGTCTCTCGTACGCGCTGAGCCCACGGGCTCTAGCGGCGGCACTTGAGATTGCAAACACCATGTCCGTCGAGCAGGGCGCGCGCGTCGCTGTCGAGGCGTTTCACAAGCATCTTCCGCGCGCGGGACTGCGGTGCGAGCTGTTTCCGCAGGAGACGGCGGCGTGGTCGTACAAGGGGGAGCACCGCGCCGTGCGTCTGTCGAAGAGGGCTGTGGCAATTCTCATGGCCCGGGGCGTGCTTGAAGAGAAGAAGCTGAAGCTGTGAGCATTGTTCCATTGATTTACCTGCCTTTACAATATGATATGCTAACCTGCACACCTGCACAGACACGAGACCAAGCCGTTCACAATCGACATCCAGCGCTGGGACCCCATCACCGCCATCTCGGCTGCCTCGGTTTCGACCCTCGCAGACATGGGCCAGGCCACGGCCCGTCTCGTCTACGAGCCCATCTCGGAAGCCCGTCAGTCAAGCACAAGTCGGCAGCACTCGCCTGCCCGTGGCTCGGGCGCCTCATCTCCGGCGGCCGAAAAGGCGTCGCCTTCTGTGGCAGTGGCAACCTCAGCACGTGCCGGCAAGATTGTCACGAGCGTCGCAAAGGGCGTTCTGGTGAGCATACCGCTCGCCGCGACGGAGGGGCTGCGCGCCGTGCCGCGCCTCTACGGGGAGGACGTCAAGAGGCACGCCGATGTGCGGGACTTTAAGAGCGGGGCCGCTGTTGCGGGCCAGGAGTTTCGGAACGGGATAGCCGGCGCGGCGATGGACATTGTGACGTATACCTATCGGGGGAAGAGGGACGAAGGCCCGATGGGGGTCGCGAAGGGGTTGGCAAAGGGCGTTGTGAGCTTGGCCGCCAAGACGGGGGCCGCTGTCGGCGGATTGGTCGCATACCCAGTGCAAGGGGCATATCGCGGGATCAGGGCGACGGTGAGGTCGACAGCGAGAGAAAGTATCGAAAGCGCAAAGAGGGAGGAGGGGATCTGGCTCATACGGCAAGGCGGCGAGTCTTCCAAGGTCGACTCAGTGGTTGTTGCAGATTTCGAGTTACTCAAGCGGTCACGACACCAATAGGAGTACCACTTACATCAATATGAATGCAAACGAAGAAGCATCTAGACAAAAGTAATGTGCAGACGGGAAGACTACTATGAGAGAGAGATTGGCACAAAAAAAACGGAAATGACCCGTCAAAAACATGAATATCCAACGGATGCGTCAGGAATTGAGCCCAACGGGGGGCTCGAACCCCCAACCTTGAGATTAAGAGTCTCACGCTCTACCGATTGAGCTAGCCGGGCGGCTAGGTTGCTTGTTACAAATTCCTCACGCAGGGAGATATCAAGTTCCCTATAGCCGGGGTCCACGAACTCTTTGTCGTGATAACACCATCCTCTCGGAATCGAGATGTCGAGTTGCCTGCCTATGTCAGTCTCGCTGCCAGTTGATGTTGTCCAGACCACCGTCAGTCTCACCACACCCCACAGCACCTTGTACACCATTTCACAATGCTTGAACAAGTTGTTCAGTCGTGTTGACTAGAATCCTCATACATGGCTCTGCCTACTCTAGACAACAATGCTCACACAGAATGCTCTCTTCGCATCCTTTGCAGCGCCGATCTCATGTCGGCCTCGATGTTTGCTTGGCTACCAAGTAGAAGATGCATGGATGCACATAACTCGCTTTGCCCTTCAGCCCTTCATCCCAGCCTCCTGGCTCTCATCGTCTCCCGACGTACTCGAGTACCGCCGCATGCGCATGGCTGACTGTATCGCCCTGAAGAGCGGCCGATGTTTCGTCTTCGCTCTGGGCGCCTCCCCCCCGGCTGCTTCCTCTGAGGAGCACGTCGTAGCAGAACCTCCCGTGGACGGACGCTCCTACGATCCTCGCATGGGGAATGCCGGATGACCGGTGCCAATGACCGGGCTGCCAATTTCGCCCACGGCCCGAGGTGGCTGTGCCATGTCGCCGACAAGGTCTGGCACCCAACGTACCGCATGTTTGCCGGGGCCCCTGACATCCTTGCGGATATCGAAAACGCCTCCGCCGTTGTGTGGCGTACCCTCTGTCTCTGCGAGGTCTAGAATCTCCGATTCCGATATGACCTCACGGCTAACGCCTTCCATGCGGTTGAGCTGTTCCACCTCGCTCATGATGATATTCAAGTCCGCAAAGCCGTCCGTGCCGTCCACTCCCCTGCCTTGCAACTCCTTGCAAACGCGGCAGAGCATGCGTCGCACCGCGACAGACCGAGGATTGCCTCCTGTCCGGAGATTTGCCAGAGACGGCATGGGCGGGATAGCTGCCAAAGGGTTGCCCCAGGTTGGGCCACCAAGACCGGGCGGCGGGCCAAACGCGGCGAAGGGCGACGGGTTACTCCATGGATTACTCTGCAGGTGCATGCCGGCGTCCATGCCAAACGGTGTGCTGGGGAAAGCCTGTCGAGGTCCAGGTCCAGGTGCCTGGTGTAGTTGTCTCGCAGTGGCCGCCCGAATCGGCTCCTCCGAATCGTCGAGCAAGGCGCTGCTCCCAAGGTGCTGGTCGGAGACATCATCTACCTGGTCTGATCCCTGCCCGTGGACTACGCTGCCTGGTCGACCAATCGGCGCAGGCCGTCCTATGGGCTGCGAAGCCATGGAAGGGCCGCTTTCGAAGCCGCCTGACGATTGGCGCGTGTGCGATACGTGAGGAGGTCCATTCGGCGGCATGGGCTCGCCGAAAGGCTGAGAGAAGCCTGGGGGCGGATGCGGCATCGGGAAACCCCTGCCCGGAGGCCCATTCATACCGTTGAGACCTGGAGGTCCAGGCATTCCCATGCCAGGGGGCGGCCGAAATCCTCCAAACTGAGCAAACATGGGATCGTGTGGCGGAGGTCGGTGGGCCAAACCCGGAGGTGGCATCGGAAATCCAGGCGGGTGAGAGATGCCGGGAGGCATGCCAAAGGGTCCTGCGTTAGGGCCTTTGGCGTGTGGCGGAGATACGGACTGTGGCTGCAGCGGAGGAACACCGCTGCCCTTCCGTTGGGCGATGAAGGGGTGCGGGCTTGGGTGTGCTGGAGTTGCCGAGTGTGGTGACGGGTTCTGGCTCGGTGCTGAGCCGGCCTGGGAGGCATGTGAGCCGACGACGGAGCTGCCGGTGCTGACATCCTGAGACTGGGGTGCGTTCTTCGGTCGAATGGGCGTCGGGGCTTTTGCAGAGCAGGAA
>NW_003315038.1:4498351-4500833 GCF_000150825.1 Verticillium alfalfae VaMs.102
GGAGAACAAAAAAAAAAAAATAACCTGAATGTGTTTCATTCACACAGTGACTGGGGGGGAATTCTTCCTCAAACAAAGAAAATCGCCCCCCCCCATCGTGGGTCATGCTCCGACAACAAACTAACCCTCCCACGCCATTTTTTTTTTTTTCCCCCCCCAAAGGGGGGGGGGGGCCCCCCCGTCCCGTTCGCGGCGGGGTGGTCATATAGGGGGGCATCTCGGGCATACTCCTCGCGAGAACATGCGTCGTTCGGCCAGCTGTTCCATCATTTCGATGAAGCGCTTGCCGTCGTTCTTGAGTAGGTCATCCGCAACGGTGAGTATGCCACCTAAGTTCATGTTACCATAACTGCAGAGGAGAGAGTCGAGGAGCTGCATACCCTTGACTTGTAGGCTGTTACCGAAAGTCAGGAAGTCAGCCATGTCGCGGTCATGAGGATGGACATCTTCTGGAGGTTCGTCTTCGCTATAGTCGTCGTCCTCGTCAACATCCCTCTTCGTCTTCTTCTTCGTCGTCCTCCTCGCCCGCTATAGTCAAGTTCCTCGTCGTCTTCGTCATCCCCGACGTGTTCAACTATGCGACCCCGTGACGGCGGTTGCCTTGCGTAGGCACTCGCTATGCGGCCGCGTATCGGGAAGTCGCGCGGCAGCGGAAGGACCATCGGCTTGGTTGGCAAACTGTTCGAACTCCTCATAGTACGCGTCGTACAGGCCCTCCAGCTCCTCTTCTATGGCGGTACGCTAGCGGCCGCAGACGGTGCAGCTGCACGTGTGCTTTTGCTGTTCCTTCATTTTGCGCAGCACAGCGTCCTTCTCGACCTTGACCAACGACTTGCGATCCTCCTCACCGAGGCCTAGCCAAAACTCCTTGATCCGCTCTCGCTCCTCCTGCGAGCTCGTGTTCCAGATCTTCTCCTTGGAGATACCAGGGCCTCGTGGTGGGAGCGGGTGGGATTCTGTGGCAGGCGGCGGGACATTGGCTGACTGGGGATCGTCGGCAGTGGCTTGCGCGACGCCGTTCTTCTTCTTCTTCTTCCTGGACTTTTTTGACTTGCCAGACGTCGTGCCGTTGGTATTGGCGTGATTGTCTCCTTCCCTATCCTCCTCCTCATCGGTCGCTTCGGGCTCCACTTCATGTTGGCGAGTGGATGGGCTGGGCTTCGGCGCGGCGGAAGGCGTGGTCGGAGGCACGGGCTCAGACGTTGTGTTCGTCGCAGCTGCCGCCTGCTCGGCAGCGGCCTTGGCAGCAAGCTTTGCTCGCCTCTTCTGCTTTTTACGATTGACCGCTGGGGCGGGTTCCTGATCGACGGGACTGGTCCCGTTCGTCGCTGGTAACACGGGGGCCTTGGTCGTGGTTGTCGGCGTGGAGGGTTGGGAAGCATCGGTGCTTTGAGCAGACTTGGGTACGGTGATGATCTTTGAGCCATCTTTGTTCGTGTACCTGGCCGTGGCCTTGGCGTTAGGCGATGGCGGAGGCTGCGCCGCCGGCTGGCGTTGGTTGGCAGGCATATCAGGAGTCTGCCGGGGAGCAGGTTGAGGACGTTGATACCATGGGCAGGTCAAGCAGCTGGGCTGGTGTGGAGAGAGCGAGAGAGTGAGTAAAAGGGAGAGAAGGTGCCAGGTCTGTGGGGCTAGAATGATAGAGAGGGCAGGTTAGCGAAGATGTCGTCACAGGGTTGGGTCGAATTCGGGTGGTGGTTAGGCAAGGAGGGCAGTCGGGATCCCGGGGCTTGTTGCGGATCGCGAGTCGGAGTGTTCGCCGAATAGAACGCGTCGTTGTACTAAGCAGCAAAGACTACTAAGCAGCAGAGACAGGTGGGCAGGGCAAGGCGTAGGCCTCAGGCAGTGGAGTGGCGGGAGGGTTATACTGCGGCGTGAGGGATGACGAGGCAGAACTCACTATAGCGGCGAAATGCAAGAATGAGAGGGGTGGCGGCGAGGCAGGAGGTAAGGCTGCAAGTCGCGTCGATCGAGGCAAGAGGGGCGCGCGTCGAGCGATACCGAGTGGCGTGGGATAGTGGTCGTCGAAGGCGGGAGGTCGTTCGCGATGTTGGTCGCCGCGGTGCAGTTGGTACACAGTCAAGGTAGAGAGGTTGTCCTGTCCTAGGTGGTGCCTCTTTGGTCCGGGGGGCAAGGCGGAAGTCACTTTGCTGTGTAATCTAGCGGGAGGAGTACCTGGGTTCGACCAGGAGTAGGGCCTTCCTGCAGGTGCGAGGCACTTGATCAATCAGATTTCGAGGCTGCGAATTTGGTGCGAGTCACGTGGTACGCTTTGGTGACGACGGAATTGGACGATTCGCATGGGCAAACGGGCAGGTAGTCAGTCAGGCCTGAGGCATGTTTCGAGTGAATGGATACTGATTATGTAACTCCGAGACGTCATCCTCAGTGTCGCCGTGCCAGCCCGGATCGGAACCCAGGCATCGGAACCCAAGCGTCGGGCCATCAAGGTTGGATGCGCTAACCCAACAGTTTGGTCCTT
>NW_003315038.1:4508272-4511724 GCF_000150825.1 Verticillium alfalfae VaMs.102
TTGACGAGCGAGCTGTTTCCTCGGGTCGCTCAATCTGCATGACAGCGCCAAATCCTCGCACGATTGATTCTCGAACCTGGCTTGGGCTTGGAAAGGAGCTGTCAGATCATCATCATTCACCCCCACATGTTCAGCACATTCACTTTGCAACCCCTGGAACAGCTGCGGTCAGCTCATCTCATCTCATCAGACGGCATGATGTCCAGTGTTGCGCAAGTCAACCCACCCCCCCCCCCCTATCCAGTCGGGACAATATGGGTCAAAGCCTGGCCCCTGATCATTTCCCACAGCCCATCTCAACCCTCACCGCGGCCCAAGACATTGCACATGCCATGCGGTTACTGACAGACAAATACATGTCCACGGGGTCATTCGGCCGACGGTGCAATGGCATGCAGAGAGCAAACATTTCAATGGCTACCCTATCTCAAAATAGAACACATTTAAACCGCCCGACATCGACACTAGACCCCTTAGCCACGAGGTTGAAAGACAGGATCGGATCATACGGCTTACCATCGGGGACCCACGGAAGCCTTTTGGAAGAATGCACGCCAATTAATACAAACTCGTCTGCGTTGACGGACCCAAACTCTGTCACCCGTCTCGTGCGTGGGCCATCGATCACCCATCCCCTCATCCCATCCCGGTCTCGCCGGCAAATGTCCAGTTATGTGTGCTCTGTGGTTCGGTCCTGGATCGGCTCTCTGTCCGAACCAAGAGAGGTTCATGGGGTGGGCTATCGGGTTGACCGTGGGAAATGTGCTCTTGAAACTACCTTACCCTTACCAGAACTAGGTAGGCAAGCAAGCTAACTAATGGGAAACATGGAGCTGGCGCAGCCTATCCGACCAGGGTCAAGGGAGGGGGGGCGGAAGGGTTCGTTGGCGCAGCTCCCGCCCTGATTATCATTAGCTGGGTTGGTGTCCATCGCTGAATGGGCCATCGCAAGCACAACAACTCCGCTGGACGGAGGCGCAGTCTTGTCCTATAGGCCTCCCATCAACCGAGTCCCGCAACTCCTGCCATGGCATCAGAGGTTGTTTAGTTGTATTCACTTCACTTGATGGGGACAGACAGACGAGCTCCTCGAGCATGTCGGTACAGTTACTGTGCATGAATTGATCTTCGAGATCGCCGGACCTAACCCCGATGCCGATGGCCCAAGCTGGACAGGACGAGACGAATACTTGCAGGACAGTCGAGTGAAATTCTTCAGCTCGTATTCTCTCCCCTTGATGATGCACTCCCGTTCGCCTGGCCAGCCTGCGTACCCCATTCTCCTCCCGCCCCAATCCCTCCCCCAGCAAGCAAGCACCAACGCCAGCCCCAGCAGCCCAAGCCCAAGCACCAAAGCAACAAGCACCAAGTAACAAGCACCGACACAAGCGCCGCGCCTCAGGCTGATCGTCGCTGCTGGTTCCCTCATTATTTTTCCTTCTTCCCCTTCCCACCTAGGATCCTTTCCTTCTCCCAACTAATCTCCCTACGGATCACGAACACCGCCCTCTGCAACCACGAACTCGCCAGGCCTCGACCCCTCCCCCCAAAAGCCCTCAGACATCCCCCCCTCCGACCTGCCGACCCCCCCAGGACAACATTCCCGGCCGTGGCCCTCCAAGACAAAATAGGATCGACCCACGACCCGAACGACCTGACCTGAACCATCCAAAGGTCCGTCCCCCAGAAACCGACCGACCGACCGACCAGCCGGCACCGACGCGCTTGGCTTGTGGCTCCGACTGTGGCTTGCTGCTGTTCAACTTGGGGGATTCCAATTGTTCGAACCCGGACTTTCTCTTCTCTCCAACTTCTATCTCGACAGCCTTCTTTCGACAACTGCGGCCGACCAGTACCTCCGGCAACACTGTGAAGCAGCTATTCGACTCGACGATTGCCTGCTCAATTGAAACGGGAGCCTTCCCTTCCCCCTTTTCGTCCGACGATCCTCGCCCCCATCCGCTATGGCTGCTTCAAATCCTCAAAACGTTATTCGAAGGTACGATGATGATCCGTCTCCGCCAGCCTCTTGGCGGACAACCCCTTGATGCACGCCTCGGTCTGCTGATGCCAATTCGATCGTCTTCCCTGCGCTCTACATTCTGCATCCACCCACTGCAACCTTCTGCTGCTGTCTAATCCACAACACAACGCTGACATGGCCCCTGGACAGGAAACTCGTCATCATTGGTGACGGAGCGTGCGGCAAGACCAGTCTGCTCAGCGTGTTCACGCTTGGATACTTTCCTACAGTATGTTGCGTCCAGTCTTTCCCGAGATAGAATGAAGATCTCTTGCTAACCAACGGTCACAGCATTATGTCAGTCCTCCAATTGCTGTGTGCTCAAGACTCCATTGACCTAACCCTCTTGCTAGATCCCCACCGTCTTCGAAAACTATGTCACAGATTGCCGTGTCGATGGTAAATCTGTCCAACTCGCGTTATGGGATACCGCTGGCCAGGAGGACTATGAGCGACTAAGGCCTCTTGCCTACTCCAAAGCGCATGTTATCCTTATCGCTTTCTCCGTTGACACTCCCGACTCTCTCGACAACGTCAAGCACAAGGTAAGGCTCGCTTGGCACATGTTGCAGGTGAAGTTTGCTGACAAACCTCTTAGTGGATAGAAGAAGCTAGCCGTCTCTGCCCCGACGTTCCGATCATGCTTGTCGGTCTTAAGAAGGATCTTCGCGAAGACCCCGTGGCGATTGAGGAGATGCGCAAGAAGTCTCTGCCCTTCGTCACCACTGCACAGGGCGATTCCGTCGCCCGTGAAGTCGGCGCTCGGAAGTACCTCGAGTGCTCCAGTCTCAGCGGCGAGGGTGTCGACGATGTGTTCGAGGCTGCCACACGTGCGGCACTGCTGACATTCGAGAAGGGTGAGGGAGGAGGGTGCTGCGTCATCCTCTGAGCGGGCGTTCACGTCGAACATCATCAATGGAGGAGGTTCATGAGCGGTTCAGGCGGGGAGGAGGAACCCTGAAACAGGTGACGACTGGCATGACGCCCTCCGGGAGCGGCTCGTCACCTGCGCGCCGCGCGGCTCACTTCCAGACGTGCTACTCGGAAGCACACATTCAAAAACACGGCGAAGGGAAAATTTCGAGCTGCTTACCCACACTCGTTGTTCAGCAGCCACGCAACTTGCAAGCGATATTGCCGATCGCATCGCATCACGGCAGCATCTCTCTTTTCGTTCGAGGGTCCACAGAGACTCCTAAAGCAGCGCAGCATCTCCTCTGCCTCAGTGTGTATAATAAGCGTCAATGGGATAGCATCGGCAGGCACCGCACACCATCAAGAATCTCGAAATCAGCCTCTGGTCTGCAGGGCGCCCAGGACTGAGCCCTGACGGAGGCTTGGTAGACGGGAACAATGATCCCGTTCAGCCGGCTCGAGCGCCCAAGCTGTAGGCTTTATTCTAGGCGCCTCGTTCTTTATCTTATTTTTT
>NW_003315038.1:4511826-4516564 GCF_000150825.1 Verticillium alfalfae VaMs.102
CTACCCTCCTTGAACTCTATGCAACAGTTGTGATACAGTATGCCTAGGGAAATCAAAGGAAACCCTCGCTGGCGCCGACGTGAAGCCAGAAAAGACGCATGGCCCTCTTTTCGACCCCCAGTCAAGCAAGAGACTCCATCTCGCCCCCTCTCTTGTTCTCTGCAAATCCATCCTCTACCTCTTCCAGTCGTGATCCCAAGCGACCCTAGCCGGCGTCTCCGTCTGAAGCCTCGCGTACTCGATCGGCACGGCTTCGAGGCCGTACAGGCCCTTCTTCTCGAGCGCAACACGGTACAGGTAGCCCTCGGCATTGAGACCGGGGCCCTCGGTGACACGCAGCTCCTCGCACGCGTTGCTGATGCCCTGGTGCTGGCGCATGAGCTCGCGCTCGCGGGCCTCACGGAGCTCGCGCTGGTGCAGCTTCCAGGCGCGATGGATGGTCCAGTGGCGCAGGTGACGGTTGCGGGCCATGCGCAGGGGTGGCGGCGCGTTGCCGTGTAGGTTGCCGCGGAGCTTGGCCACGCGGGCACGGTACTCGGAGCCCGGGGTCACCTTGGACTTTTTGCCTTTGGCTGCTTGCGGGGCGGGCGTCGTTGTGAAGGTGCGGAGGATCGGGAGCGTGGTTGTTGTGGCCTTGGGGAGAAAGGGGCGGGCGAGGAGGCCGGTTAGGGTGAATGGGAGGAGAGCCATTTTTGTATGCTTGTTGGACGACTGGATGGCTTTTCGGATTCGAAGCAGAAGGAGAAACGTCGAGTCAAGAACGCCCTAGTTCCCGTCGAGGGAATTGGTGTCGTCGGATGAGTTGCTGCTGGAAAGGTCGTCGCGGCCGACTGTGGCTTCGTCCTCGATGCGTGCGGCAGCGCTGAGGGTGAGCTGCACTGCGAGTTCCGAAATGTCAACACGGTCTGGTACCGATGTCTTGTCGATGAATCTTTCGTCTGGGTAATAGCCGTGGTCGGGGCCGTATTGGAGCCGTAGCTGGTTGTGGTGCTCGTGTATGGCGCACCTCGCGAGTCGGATAGGCGTCGGATGTCGAGGTTGTCGTAAAAAATGGCGACTGCAGGGGACAACCGTGGGTCCAGTCGCGCCGTTGCCGCGTAAAGGTTTCTCCGTCCACCCGAAGCCGGGATCCTCCAGGGGATGGTAGACCCCTGGAGATGCAGCGACCACCGCCGCATCCACTTCACATGGGTGCTCATCCTCGCAGAATAACGTGTACACGAGCACGCGGCTGCAATCAGGCTCCAGTTCATTATTGCATTCATCTGCCTCGTCATTCTTCTCCCAGTCATATGGCGTGTGCTTTATCATTTTGGCACAGGATCTGCGAGATTCTTCTGCTGGATCTACGACCCGCCATCCCTCGCCTTCCTCGAAGAGCAGGTGCCGTGCTCTGACTTCGAGAGCTTGATCATGCTTGGCGGCAAGTAAATCAACTGTCTCCAGGTTCGGTATGATCAGAGTCATGACCAGGAAAGCATCTGGTGGCATCGTCGCATCAACCCGCTTGTACAGCCAGGCCATCTCCTGCACGAGGTGCGAGTCTCGTAAGACCTCTAAGTATCTCTCCAGTTGTCGTCCCTTGATCACCTTTTCTTTCCATGCCTCGAAAATGCGCCATTGAATCTTTGGCTTGGTAAGTGCAAGGCGCCCGCGCCGCTGAAGTTTCTGGACCAAACCCGGAGGGTCTGTACCCCGTTCGTTCTCTGCAAAGCTCATGGCACTGAGCAGCGCCTCGAGGATATCCGGGAGTATTTTCTGAACATTCTGGCCTTGTACTCGTACAGCATGTGCGGTACCTGACCTTCATAGACCCATCTCCGTGGGTCACGGAGCGGCAGGCAGGGCAAATGGTAATATCGAAATATGAAGTCGCCTGGCTTGTGGCCCATGTAGTATTTGACGGGCCTCAGTTTCGTATCATAGAGGCCTCGCCAGACAGGGCGCTTCAGAGGGTTGTTGTCGGGATACTCGCTCAGGACATAGTACTTGGAGGGGTTCTCGAGACGTCGCTCCCGGCGCTGGGCAAGGTGAATGTCTTGTCGACGAATGATGATGAGTTCCGCCGTGTCGATGATGCGCTGCTCTGCTTGTGTGCGTGGACCTAGTCGACTCTCGATTCTTTTGCGCTCCGAAAGGATCTTGCCTTCCACTCTGTCAGCCTGCTTGTCTTCCAAGGATCTTCCAGGCTTGACACCATAGCGGGTATCGTCAGGGACAAGGAGCTCGAAGTGGGCAATGTCAAGTTGCAACTTCCAGTCGGGGTTGCTGGTCTCAACATCGTCTAGATCCATGACGCTTGTCACCTCGGGGGCTTTAGTCATGATGTTGGCACGCCGTGTTTGCGTAAGACAGTGTGCTCAAGGTGACAAATTTGTTGAGCATGCGATACCTGGCCAAAGGTCCTGATCTTGAATCCTCCTCGGAGGGGGGTTGGAGAAGTGGAAGGAGATTGGCAGCTCAATTGCCTTGACTATGTTCCATTCACAAGGCAACGGCCTGTTGAAAGCTGCCTTGTGGAACTGTTCGCTATTGTCGCAATGAGTGCCTACTTGCACTCCGAGGTAGGAAACCCGTCCCACTGATTCTCTACGCAACGGGCGGAGAGATGACCGTGTCACCACCCGCCATTGTTGCCGGGTCGAAATAGGCATTTAGTGCACGCTTTGCGATGGTCCTGTGATTCCTTTCCCTTGCAGACTTATCTCCTGCTGCATTTTGGAGGCAGAGGTCTTTGTTCTCTGATACACGGCGGGAATTTATTATATCACCAACTCCAGGTCGTACGCATCACTGCAACCGCCTCGAGAGTCCGCCTACGGAAGACGGTCATGAGGCTCCTCCGACATGAACATGTTTGCGACCTGAAATGCCACACACACGCAAAACCAGCACTGATCGACAAGCCAGATCGTAAATAGCAAGCCCCCTGCTTACGTCGAAGATTCGCGGCATAATTGTTCGCAGGATGATGCTGCAGGAGTTCGCCGAAAGCTGGAAGGTGGGACGAACCGAAGCCAGGGGCTGGCCCACGGGGGCCACCGCCACACGGTCGGAGGCCTGGAAAAAGGGAACACCCCCACTTTTGCGACACTGTAGCACCCCGCCGTCTGTGACGTCGGTAGTTGAGGGGCAACCCTGGATCGAGGGTGCCTGGCCGATCTTCCACATGTCAACGGCCATGCCTAGCCTTATCTCCCGGACTTCTATAAGGACAGATATATCCAGGACCTTGCTTCGTTCAGGGACTCACACCATATCGATCGCCAAGCGCTCTGCTCCTTTCTACGACACCACCTCACAATCCAAGCGACAGTCTACCCCGCGTCCGCCAAGAAGTATCGCCATCATGGCAGAAGCACTCAACCTAACTTACAAACCAGACGATGTATCTTACGATGATGCTGCTGCCTTCGAGACGGTCAAGACGCTCCTCAATGCTAGTTCGGACAGCTCAGTGACGGTGGAGACGACGGCTAAGGACCTGGCCGCTACCCTGCCAGGACCTCCAGGATCCGATGGCACTGATGCGCACTATACGCTGTACAACATGGTCATTGATGTCGCCAAGCAAATCCCGCACAATCACCCAGCGCTGGTGAGGCTCGTACGCACAGTCGAGGCACTCTCGCTCTCCCCAAAGACCGTCTTTACTGAGACAACAGTACGTTGAACCCAGACGCCTTACCTGCCTAGGCCGTTGCTGACCTGAGGGAGCAGAATGAATTTGAAACCTTTCGCCGCTTGCACACCTTCGGATGGAACCTGCGCGACGTCTTTGGCCGTACGTATTCTTGAGCTCCTGTGCTTTCGTCTTCGTAGCTAACAGAGACAGCCCCGTTTGAACCCAACCGTCCGCCCACCGATGCCCAGCTCGCTGGCTACCTGAGCATCCAGGCGTTCACGGCGCTGCTCTGGAGTCGCGGCCTCATCCACGGTGACGACTTTGCACTGTGGCAGCTTCGCTCAGCGTTCGAGGAGGACGTCGAGGATGTGAAGGAGGCAGCGTACCTCTCGGCGGCGGCGGGTCTGTGGATCATGCATGCCGGGTCAAGGGTGTGGCAGCTCGTCACGGATGGACCGGTGCTGTCAGGGCCCGACGCAAGGAGCCTGCGAGCGGGCGAAAAGTTGGGAGGTGAGGGTGGTTATGGAAAGGAGAGGTGGGCCTTCTGGGTGAAGGGCTTTGACGCGAGAGCGGAGGGCGGCGAGGGCGTTGATGCAGGCATCGCGAAGAGGGCGGCCGCTGTGATGAAGGGGATTGCTGGTGATCTTTAGGTTGGAGCAAGTGAATGCTATCCATTCATCGACTAGAATTTGCGGTGAACTTTGGCGAGCGATCTCTCGTGGGTTGTGTCCCGTATGTCAGTGGCTCTTGGTCCTTGAGTGATGGGCACTGGCCTGCATATGAACAGGTCCGTCCGTTTTCTCACCCAAGCTCGGTATAGTACCACTGACCTCTCTCAGAAGGCTACTACCTACCTATCTTGGGTGGGTGGCACCACAGATTCCTAACGTGTAAAGCACAATGATGTCACACGAGGGCACTTACGGATCCATCTCAATTACTCTCATCCAGGAACAGGCTCATCTCTGCCCATTGGCATACTGTCGTCTCGAAAACGGCTTGGGCCATCGTCAACAGTTCTGAGTCAAAAGGGAATTACCCCAGACTCTCATTCGGAGCTACACAACCGTAAACGTTGGCAAGGAGGGGAACCTAGGAAAGTGTAAAAGGGGA
>NW_003315038.1:4516791-4517623 GCF_000150825.1 Verticillium alfalfae VaMs.102
TTCTCTCCATCCTCACAACCCCCGACCGCTCGCTCTCCCAATTGACATTCGGCTTTGGTCGTGTCAAAGGTCCAATACTGCCGGCACGCGTTCCTGGACACTTCGCGGACTTCTTGTTGTTGTTACCGAGCACAAAATTCCTTTCCCCTACCTTGAACTTCCTCCCTCGTCCGACCACATCCTCTCCCTCCTCCTCCGCCACCGATCACCTCGACCGACCGCCCATCATGATGCACCGAAGTCGCCAGGCCAGCCGTGCCCTCCGCGCTGTCGCGAAACAGGCCCTCCTCCATCCGTACCCTCACCACCTCTCCCGCCGTCTCTGCCGTCCAGGCCATCAAGAAGACTCCCTCCGGCGTGAGGAATCAAGCCACCTCCGCCACCAACCCGGCACCGTATGTCCTCCCGACTGCCGTTACCTTCTTTTGGTGACTCACGAACATGTTTCCCAACTGACAACGATCTTACTGCAGAGGAGATGTCCGCCCCCCTCCCGCCTCTGCTTCAAGCAAGCGGACGAGCATAGCCAGCCTCTTGTCGACCCTAAGGCGCCTGAGATGGACGAGTCGTATGTAGCCGTCCGCACACACCTCTCTGACGACGGCTTGCTCACATGTTCCTAGATTCATTGGCAAGACGGGTGGCGAGATCTTCCACGAGATGATGCTGAGGCACAACGTCAAGCACGTCTGTGAGTACAATATCACGCACCTAGTACCGGTGGCAATTCGGCTAACCCAGTCATCCAGTTGGCTACCCCGGCGGTGCTATTCTGCCCGTTTTGACGCATCTACAACTCCCCACACTTCGACTTCATCCTGCCCAAGCACGA
>NW_003315038.1:4517723-4526941 GCF_000150825.1 Verticillium alfalfae VaMs.102
CACTTGTAGATAGCAAGCGAAGGCTACCAGGAGGCAGAAGAGTAGACATCTACATCTTTTGCACCCAAAAGGAACGTCAGGGTCAAGAGGCGTTGCCGAAGCTTGCTCCGCCCTATCAATGAGGCTTTTCGAGATCGCGACCAGCGGGCCGTCCCCGGCCCCGTTCTTGTCGATCTCCCGAAAGGATGTTACCGCTGGTATCCTGAGGAGAGCCATTTCCTACCGAGTCCGCCATTCCCTCGCTGCCCAGCGCTGCGACGAGAGCTGCCATGAGCCTGAGCAGGAAGCAGCTCACCGCCTCGGTGAAGCGCGTCGCCGACCTCATCAACATTGCGAAGAAGCCCATCATCTACGCTGGCCAGGGTGTCATTCTGTCCGAGAACGGCCCCGAAATTCTCAAGGAGCTCGCTGACAAGGCCTCCATCCCCGTCACCACGACCCTGCACGGTCTGGGTGGCTTCGACGAGCTGGACGAGAAGTCGTTGCACATGCTTGGTATGCACGGTACCGCCTATGCCAACATGGCCATGCAGGAGGCCGACCTGATCATCGCCCTTGGCGCCCGTTTCGACGATCGCGTCACCCTGAACGTCGGCAAGTTCGCCCCTGGCGCCAAGGCTGCCGCTGCCGAGGGCCGTGGTGGTATTGTTCACTTTGAGATCATGCCCAAGAACATCAACAAGGTCGTTCAAGCCGTTGAGGCTGTCGAGGGTGATGTCGCCACCAATGTCTCCATGATGCTGCCTCACGTTGAGATCCGCTCCATGGCCGACCGTAGTGCTTGGTTCGACAAGATCAACGGCTGGAAGAAGCGCTGGCCCCTGTCCGACTACGAGCGCACCGAGCGTGGTGGTCTCATCAAGCCCCAGACCCTGATCGAGGAGCTCAGCAAGATGACGGCTGATCGCAAAGACAACACCTACATCACCACCGGTGTCGGTCAGCACCAGATGTGGACCGCTCAGCACTTCCGCTGGCGCCACCCCCGTTCCATGATCACTTCTGGTGGTCTTGGCACCATGGGCTTCGGCCTGCCGGCCGCTATTGGCGCCAAGGTCGCCCAGCCTGACGCCCTCGTCATCGACATTGATGGTGATGCCTCCTTCAACATGACCCTGACCGAGCTGTCCACCGCTGCGCAGTTCAACATTGGCGTCAAGGTCATCGTTCTGAACAACGAGGAGCAGGGCATGGTCACGCAATGGCAGAACCTCTTCTATGAGGACCGTTACGCCCACACCCACTCGGTCAACCCCGACTTCCAGAAGCTTTCGGACGCCATGGGAGTTCAGAGCCGCCGCCTGGAGAAGCCGGAGGAGATCCAGGAGGCCCTGCGCTGGCTCATCGAGAGCGACGGACCCGCTCTCCTCGAGGTTGTCACGGACCGCAAGGGGCCGGTTCTGCCAATGGTGCCTAGCGGCTCCGGCCTGCACGAGTTCCTGACCTGGGACAGTGAGAGGGACGTGCAGAGGCGCAAGATGATGCGCGAGAGGACTGGCGGCAGACACGGCTAAATATGTCATGTTTGATCTTTTCCGTCTTCGGCACTTATTTTGGGCTTCTCTCCGGCGTCTACTCATTCTTTTTTTTTTTTCACCATGTGTTCTTGGTTAGCATATACCACCACGTCGCCCCTGTTCCGAGAAAGGGGTACGTATGCTGGGGATGGACTGTGCAGGGCCCTTCGTGATGGAAGGGAGGGTTGAAAAACAAAAGTCCTTTTTCTCATGGCCTTGTTGATTTCGGCCAGTGATTGCCGCGCGCATGCGAGATAAGGCGATGTGTTTGTAGGAAAAGTCGGCGAAGGGAATGCAAAAACTGTAAAACACTGAATTGTGTGCCACGATGCTTGTGACGATGGAGATGGGCACGTAACAAATACCAGCCATGTGGCTTGTCGGCTTGGGCTCACATGCCTGACGACAATGTCCTTGCTGCATTGAGAATTCGTCTCATCATTGCGAGACCAACTGAGACCCATTCTCCTGTCGAACACCATGTCATGGCGAAAGATGCACACGAAAAAACTGCCAGCTGCCCATATTCTGGGCAAGATATGGCTTTGGTTCGGCTTAGACCCCGATCTAACCTGAAGCAGCGTTTGACTTTGTCTAGTAGTAGATGATGTCGTGCAAGTCCACCATGCCATCTTCGCATGTACTAAGACACCAAGCCTTGACAGCTTAAAGCTCGGGTCTTAGCTGCTGACCCAGCTACTCCTTCCTCGCAGTTCTCCAGCCGGTCAACCCTTCACCCCCAAGAAACCAGTTCATCCCCGTTGACCCCGGCCCCGAGCTTTGAATCTGATCACACACCATGTCGCGGTCCGTACCCTATCTGACAGCGGTCGCTACCGGCGTCATCGGCGCAGCTTGGACCTCTGGTACGTTATCGTTGCTCCATCCCCGCACTTCCGTCCGAGAGAAGACGGCCCACCCCGCTGACACACCGTCCAGGCGCCATCGCCGGCCTCTCCATCATCGGCTGCCCGGCAGCCCTCGACTTCCCGCACCACCTCTCGGCTGGCGTCTGGCGAGGCTTGTATGAGCACGGCCTTGCTGCCATGCCCAAGTTTGCCGCCACCACGGCGGCCGTGTACCTGTACGCCGCCTTCGAGGGCCGGCGGCGCACCACCACCAGCAGCGGCGCGGCAAGGGGAATGCCTTTCTCGGCTTCGTCGCCGCCGCGGCCGCTCACCGTGTCGATCGTCCCTTTTACCGTTGCCTTCATGAGCGAGACGAACCGGGAGCTCCTCCTTGCTGCTGGGGATCCGAGCCCCGCAGCAGGCGACGGAGAGGATCGTTGAGCTGATTGGGACCTGGAAGGCGCTTAACCTTGGGAGGAGCTTGCTGCCTCTGGCTGGCGCTGTTGTTGGAGCGTTGTCTTTCTTCAACACCCCTTGATTGCCGGCATGATGAAGATGCTGGGCTGCATTGGGAGGGCGGGAGAAGTGATGCTGTTTCCGCAATGGAGATGTTGGCCTGGGTCTCAAGACAAGTAATCGAAGCCGGACAGGGCTCTCGACCCAGTCTGTATTGAATGTCTAAACTTGGACCTCTAATAAGTTGCATGGGAATGCCGTGATGTCCTCTATCAAATGTCATGGTTCGGTGCAAGACTCACTCCCTCTCAGGTCATGGTTCGGTGCAAGACTCACTCCCTCTCAGGTGCGAGGCAGATGAACGCGTCGCTCTGGTTCTTGACACACGTGCGCTCAATTCGGCACATAAGACTTGTAGAACGAGGCTTCAGAAGGGACCATCTCGGACAGTCATACAATGGAGTCGCACCCTCCCCCTCCGATTGTTGACGGCTCGTGTGCAGGCTTTCCTGCTGGCCTTGAGCTTCAAGTGAATTCGAAGTTCCCAGATGTGAGGAATGTCTCGTCCGAAAGCACGGACCAAATACAGATCATAGCTGTGGACCATGGAACTATATATTATCGCTTCATCCCTGGTCATCAACGTCACAAGCAGCCTGTGTTCCAGTCATCAATTGTCGAAGTACATCGATAGCTCTAATGGCTGATTTTGAGCCTCGTTTCTCATTGCTGAAGGTCCTTGGTGGCTGGGGCACAGTCAGGTCAGTTCAATCGACCAAGCGCAGCATGGCATACGCTAACCATAGGCGACCAGTGGTCCTGGTTTATTGTACGTGGCAGATCAGTACCTATGCTGTTTTCACTCAGAGATATTCCGCTCACACAGTACTCCAGCATGATGCGCAGCATGATATCAGGCACATCAACTGCTGCAGTTATCGGGGTGGCTAGTGCGATGGCAGGCAGCGTCATCTGGGGCACAGCCGCCATACCTTTCATGGTCGGGTCCAGTATGGGGTTCGCCATCGGCAGCTTCAGATGGTATCACGTCTCGCTTCTCGAGGCGTTGGTGCAGCTGAGGAAGCACCCAGCCCTGCTACGACTACACATTACCTCCAACTTCCCTTGGGTTGCGCAGCTTCATGCTCATGATGTCGGATGGTTCACTGCGGAAAGGTTCACGTCGTCGTGGCTGCTCAAGAGCATGCTGGTCGTGGGCTGGTTGTCGGCTGAGCCTGCATTGCGGGAGATCAGGGACCGCCAGGAGGCTATGCTCGTTGATCGTTATGTCGCGCTCGGGATGGGAAAGGTGGATTTCGGGTCAGAAAAACTCGAAGAGTAGCCTTGCTAAGCTGTACCACAACGGCTCCAGGACCACTGCGTTGTTCTCTATTGTTCAAGAAAGGTTGCATTATTTCGAGTATTAATTTTTCTAGTCACTAGTCTTGTATAAATTTCATGGCACTTTTCTGCATCACAAACCCAAGCATGTTACATAACTAAGGTAAGCAAGATTAGAGCATCAGGGTGAACAATGAGTCTGATCGGAACAATAAGCGAAGAGAGCATTTCTGCAATGATGGGTATAGAATGGGCTGATATTGAGTCTCAAACAGTCAATCTATAACCTCTCCTTTTTGCCGTTGCAAAATTCCAACATCCGAGACAAGCCTGCCGGACCAGCCAGCCAGCCAGCCAGACGCAACTTTCTGATTCCAGGTCAGTTCTAGAGCCTCGCTTGCAGTTTTCTGATTGATAGCCCATACCTAGCACCTAGTGTTGGTGCGGATGAGGGTGCATCCGGCTATGCCTGGGCTGCACGAGTTATAATGGCAATAGCCGTTGTAGCACAGGTAACCGGCTCCACAGCCTCTCTTCTCGAGATCTTCTCCGCGGGTCTCCGCCTGAACGGCAGGCGCGGCCGCAGCTAGGCCAGTAACGAGGAGAATGGCGGCGATGCTGAACTTCATCTTGTTGAGCTTGGATAACGCAGTTGACGATAACAGGTGAGGTATCTGATGGTGATGCAATTGTGTCTGAGTCTGAGTTGACGATCGAGCAGGACAACGAGCGGTCGAGGTCTCCTATTTATGTTTCTAATTTCCTAGCCACAAGTCATGCACATGGAGACACAATCCTGCCCTGGAAGAGTTTCCAAGGTGTCTTCAAGCCGCATAGGCTAACACTGGTCCCAGGAAAGGTGAGGCCTTCGCTGAGGGGCTGTATGTGGACCTTCAGCAATTAGCCGACGAGAACACTTGACGTGTCAAGGCATCACAATAGGCTGATCTTTTTCAGAAGCGCCGAAAGTGTTGCGATTCTGTCCAAAAAGTGGCAACATCGCTCTTCAGGAAATGGACAGGCTAATCTGTGATTTCTCGGCGCATTTCGTCCCAAAGCTTCACAAGCAGCAATAGCTGAAGGGATCCTATATATCATGCCCAGAAAATTTGGCCTTGCAGCTGTGGAATGAGCTTGGCGGTCTCGCTCGAAAAAAGTTTCCTGAAACGAAATAGCCGTTAATTGCCTAAACCTCAGTACTCATGGAGTCACGGACTGTCGTTTCAGGTAGTTCAGCTGTACGGCGCGGTTCCGCCAAGTCCGCTCTGTTTGCAGGTCACACAACATAGCATCTTTGCACAACACCGTCAACGTCGGTAGATGTCAATATTGTTGCACCAAAGTCAACACCGCCTTGGCGAAGAATCTAAATTTAATTATCAATGCTACCGAGCTGAGTCGCGATCTTTGTCAACCCAGCTCTTTAGACTTGCAGTGTTCATGATCTCACTGCGGTCGAGGCGAGATAACATGCTTGTGAAGTCTCGCATGTACTCAGCAGCCCGGCGGGAGGGTCCTTCGTGGGCTTCAAAGGGGCAGTTGAGGAGCGCCACTGCCACATCTCGGACCTTATACGCCTATGAAAAGGAAAAGTCAATCGCTAGTGTTATTGGCTTGACGCAAGAAAGAAGCGTAAGATGCACGCCGCACGGCTAGTCTTACCAAGTATAGTCCGTTCGGCTCAATATGTACTTGCTGAATGCTGTGCAGTAAGTGTAGCATCTGGCGGCAGATGTCCTCACGCGACACCCAATTAGCACGCAGGGCCGCAGACGCGGAGGCTGTATCTGATGTTACGTCGGTGTCTAATACCTGCTGCTGAAGTATCAAGTCGATCTTCTCGAGAAGGTAATTCTGCAGCCAAAGATGGGTGAAGTGCAGGTTGGCGCGGGTAATCTCTAGCTGGGCGTGAGCAACCTCGGGGGAGTCAACGTTCTTGCCAAATTTATCACGGGTCTGATGGACGTCCTCGGCGACAACCCATTGTCTCATTACGGCAGGTAGATCGTCAAGCATATACTCAAGTTTCTCGAGCAAAGTCTGCAATCGACCGAGGCGAGCCTCGGGTGCGCGCTTGGGGCTGCAGTCACAACTTTCGTGGAATAGTGCTTCCTGCATGGCGGTGAGGAACACCTGAGAGGCCGCAATAAAGGCGCTGATGCTCGTAAAAGGACGGTCTGTCCTGTCGTATGGCCGGCTGTTGCCAGTCAAGGGAGACGCCGGGTCCAGCGTTACAGAATCGAAGACGGTTTGCTCAGTGATCAACTCATCCTCAATGTCGAGGGGTACCAAGGCTGCGAAATTCACGTCTCGCAGGGTGTAATGGTCAAGAAAGGTCAGCTGCTCACGGCGTCCAACGTGTATTAGAGAATGCCTGGAGTGTCATGCAAGTTAGTCACGGATGCTGCGAAGCCTTGACACCGGGGTGGATGGACTCACGCGTATCCGTAAAATTGCAGCCAAAAAGCCTTCTTTCGTAGCTGCGTTTCAATGCAGTTCAAGCCCTCGTACTCCGAGATCCGATGAATGCCCAGGAGACGAGCGAATTGCGCCGCCTCCACCTCGAGCATGCGACTATGGTTTGACTGACCTGTCTGAAAGGTACCAATCGCCAAGCTGTAGCACACGGCCCATTTACGATGGGTAACATGGTCCCAATGGCCAGCCGAGCGCAGTCGCAGGCACATCTGCGCACAGTAGTCAATCATGGCACTACGTGTTGGGAAGCGGTCGACGAGCTCTGTGGCCACGGCTCGATAGTGGTCAAACCTGGACGGCAGCAGACCAATTGTGAGTGCTGTTATGCTCAGCACGAGGCGAAGAAACTCCGAGTCGGTAACATCTCGATCAGAGGCTAGCTCGGCTTTGAAGGTTGGGCGATGGACGACGGGAACTAGAGGATAGATGCGCTGGAGGTAGTCTTTCATAATTGTGTGAAAGAGTGGGCGAGGACATAGCTCGTCTGTTGGGTAGTGGAAGGCTCTCTCTGGAGCCAAGGGGCTTCGATGCGCAGACAAGGGGCTCCGGCGTGCAGACAGAGGGCTTCGAAGTGCAACCAAAGGCGAGGTGGTGAAGACATCTTGTCTGGGCGGCGCATCGTCGAACAGTCTCGTGCTCGTCGTGACAGACGGCGAGTCACTGTGAGCTGCGGGCGACACTCGTCGGCTGTGTGATCCGATGTTTAGCAACACATCTGAGACGAGCACTTGATTGACTTCACTTGCCGCTTCTTGGGTCCCCGAGTTCTTGTTGGGATGGCAAAGCTGCAAGGCAGGCCAAGCTTGATACACCCAGCACACTGGGGCGTCTGAATGCTACTTTGCGGAGAATCTTGCCCTACAGTGGACTCCTCCACAAAAATGCATCGCTTTCTTCGTGCGCGACAAGCATCGCATGCACGTGTGGCAATTTGTGCAGTCCTGCTCGCTGCGGCCGCTGTAACAACACTTCGACCTGGCGACGCTCCGGCGTTTCCTGTGTCGGAGGAATTCATCGCGTATGTAGCGCAGGATGGAGACAACGGGGGGGGGGGGATACGCCTTGCAGCATGAAGAAGACAAGGGAAAAGGCGGAGAAATATCATGTCTAAAAGATCAGCTAACCAGCCAGTACCGCCGCTCCTGAGTCATGACGGATCACGCGCGCACAGCACAACACTAGCTTGTTACATTGAGTCTAGAATCTGTTATTCTGGTCATTCAGTAGGGCGTTCTGGGTATTCTTCACTGATGCTGATGCCAGTACAGCTCCCGCGTATTCGGATCGGCCGAGGGCTGAGATTGTCTTGCTATGCGCTTTGACACATGAACACGAACAGGTTGTCCATCTTGCTATCAAGGCAGGAAATGTGTGCTGTCTCTACCTTGAGAAATGGATCCCGACTGCTAGTGTGTAATATTCTGTGCCGTTGGCATCAATCTCGCTTCCATAACGCTCCAATTGTGTTTCATTTTCTTCAACTTATTCTCACATTCTCCAGCTCCTCAAGCGGCATCGTGAAGCTGCCGGCCCGGCCCTACCCACACAGACCAGTCCACCTCCTCGTCTTCTGGGCTACAACCACCTGCTCTAGGAATACGCCCCGACTGCTGTTCCCTGCCAGTATCACATAAGACCCAGAGTCACTGCGCCAACAGTTGTCCATCTCGCTCCAGTAGCTCGTGGCTCGCAAAAAGTCGAGGCTTATCTCAGCAATGGCGCTTTCGCCAGCTTCGACCTGGACTTTGGCGAACCCTTTAAGCTCCTTAGTCGGTCGCGTCACGGTGTCGCCAGCTGTACCCGTCAGAGGTGTGGGCATGGATGGCCTCACGTAGATCTGTACAACCTCAGACCCAGAGCTTGAGCCAGTGTTTCGAACAGTCACACGTATTTTGAGGTTCGGGGCGTCGCTGCCTTTCGATGCATCGTTTGATTCGGAGATTGCAAGGTTAGAGAGGGCGAAGGACGTGTAAGAAAGCCCGTGGCCGAAAGCAAAGAGAGGATCAATGTCAAGAGTGTCGTACCATCGATAGCCAACATATATATCCTCGCTGTAGAGAACTCGGCCATTGTCAGACCGGAAGCTCAAGGCGCTGGGGTTGTCTGCTAGTCGTCGGGGCATAGTAAGGGGCAGCTTGCCAGCCTGTTTGGACAATCTCAGCCGTTAATCGTGATTTTCAGAGAAACCGATCGCACGGATGGGTTACTTACCGGGTTCACAACGCCAAAGAGAATATCGGCTATACCGTTGCCCCCCTCGTTGCCTCCGAACCAAGCCTGCATAACAGCTCCAGCACTCTCGATCCAGGGCATAGAAACCGGCGTGCCGCTCTGGATGATGACTGCTGTATTGGGATTCGCCTGGACGACTGCCGCGATTAGATCATCGGTTCCTGGAGGCAGAGCCATGTGTGAACGATCCTGCCCCTCGCATTCCCATTCTCCACTCAGCCCTGCACAGACGACTACCTGGTCAACGGACCTAGCCAGGTCAACAGCTTTCTGGAGGCTGCAGCCGTGTCGAGTCGGGGACAGCCGCTGAAACGGAGGCCGCCCTGACCAAAGTCTACCACGCCCG
>NW_003315038.1:4527193-4533300 GCF_000150825.1 Verticillium alfalfae VaMs.102
GATTCGGATGCTCGTAGTCTACAAACCACATGTTGGAATCGTCCAGAAGTCGTTCTTCCAGAATTGAACGTTTATCTTCCGCCCCGTCCGGTCTGGGCTCGTTATACACGCGAAGTGTGAAGCCAGTATGCTGACCATCGACTGTTCGGAGCCTCTTCCCAAGAAGTGGCAGAGACTGGTGGCCGTAGACACCCTGAGAAAACTCAACGTTCGATGTGAAACCGCAAATCCCTTCGAGTGGAGTCACGGTGCGGTATCCCCTAAGTGATGCGCTGCCGCCACCGCAATATGTAGCGATGTTGGCATTGGGTCCAATCACGGCAATGCGCTTTGCTGGGTTCAGGGGCAGGATGTTTCTCTCGTTCTTCAGCAAAACGATGGACTTTGCTGCCGCCTCGCGAAGCAGCTGCACGTGCTCGGGAGTATTTGCCTCGCTTTCGGGGGCATTCGTAGGAATGGTGGTGTTTTCGACAGCGTGTTTGATCAACTTGAGAATATTTCGTACGCGTTCATCGAGGTCTCGACGCTTCACCTTGTTTGCCGTAACAGCGTGGACGAGAGCCTCTTCACGCCAGCGGCTCGGGCCCGGCATCTCGAGGTCTTGCCCTGCTGTGACTGCGGAGGATGTGCTATAGGTTCCGTACCAGTCGCTCATGATGAGACCATCCCACTTCCACTCATCGCGGAGGATATCTTGGAGCAGGCGGCGGTTCTCAGGCGCGTGGCTGCCGTTGATCTTGTTATATGCCGTCATGATCGCTCTTGGCTTTGCCATTTCAATGGCGATCATGAATGGGAGAAGGTATACCTCGCGTAAAGCCCGCTCTGTCACCTGGACATCAACTGCCATCCTTTCGCTTTCCATGTCGTTGCAAACAAAGTGCTTCAGCGTCGCCGATACGCCAGAGGCCTGGACACCGCGGACGTAGTGCCCTGCTATGATGCCGGAAAGCACGGGGTCTTCGGAGAAAGACTCGAAACCTCTGCCACCAAGGGGCCCTCGTTGGATGTTGACTGTCGGGCCAAGCAGAACGTGGGCTCCCTTGGCATGCGCCTCCTCAGCAAGCAGGTGGCCTACACGCTCCACCAGGTCTATGTCAAAAGTTGCGCCCAGGGCAGTACCGCATGGCAGACATGCCGAGGGGGTGCTGTCGAAGAAATGGGTTCCACGGACGCCATTGGGACCATCGGATAGACGTATCGAGGGTATAGAGAGACGATCGATCGCTGTTGTGTGCCACCAACCCGTGCCTGTTATGCCGAAGTTAGCGAGCTGCGTGGCATCAGGCCGTACGACACTTTGCAGGCATATTTACCAGCAGTCAGCTGCACTTTCTCCTCCAAAGTGAGCTGCTCAATTAGTCTTTCAACGTCCATGATGCGGGCCATTGGGAATCAGGGCAGACGGTAGTTTGGTAAATGGAGAGAAACCCAGCATCTGCAACTTGGACAGATCATCCTTGAGGTCGTGCGCGTCGTCCCGAAGGAGAACTTATATGCCGCCTGCCGGTCGATCAACTCATGTACGTCATGTTACAGCAAGAAGACTAGAGGTGGATAATCGTAGGAGAATACCATGGCTTACGTCTGATCTTCGTGTCAAGGCGGCGATATCGCGCGTGGAGTGTCGACGGCGGAGAATTCGAGTCAGGGGTCAAATACTTGCCAACCGAGTTGCTTGCCCAATTCTCCGACTCGGCATTTCTGCGCTGAATTTCTGATAACGACTTGACGAGATGCCTGTCACTTCTCCGCAATGTCTAATCCATCAGACAGCTCCGCCTTGAACAACGACATTATTGATCCGTTGGAATCCCATTAGAGTGGTCCTCGTCCGTAAGAATACTCTCCGCCATTGCCTGCCATGTGGTGATTCTCCGCTTCGATAACTCTGACTTCCCTGGAAGCCCCGCTCCCCAGACCGCCGGCTGGCTGGACCCCCTTGCCCCCCCCGGACAGCCCCAACATGCGTCTCCATGGGGAACGACTCATTCTTGGTAAGGGGGAATATCGAAATCGTGGAGCAGGCTTCGTGGCTGGAAAGAGTCCTGAGCGCAAGGAAACTTGTGCACACCATCACCGGGCTTGGATTGCAAAGCCAAGGATTAGTATCTACATAAATCCGCCCTCCATCCCCCCTGAAACTGAACATGCATCTTGTTGCTACCATTATCGCTTTTTGACAAGAATTACCTCTCACCTTCGGCTACTTCCACTCATAATTAAGCTATTCAACCTCTGCCCAGTCACCATGACTGCCCATACCGTTGAACTGGCAAATGTGCCCAAGAACGACAAACCTTGGTGGAAACAAAGGCATCTGATCAGGCTCAATTGGCACATCATCTCCCTTGTCATGTTCTGTAAGACATTGTTGCTCACTAACACTTAGACTTGATGAATTCAGCTGACACTTTCTGAACAGCCTCTGCCAACGGATACGATGGCTCGGTCATGAGCGGCATCCTGGCCCTTGATACCTGGAACAGTTTCATGAACTTCCCTCGCGGCACATACTTGGGGTGGATAACTGCCATTTACTGGCCTCGGCAACCGCGTTGCCTTTCCTGTGGCCGCTTGGGTGTCCAACCGCTGGGGTCGCAAACTCGGCATCTACTTTGGCTACTTCTTCCTCATCATCGGAGTTGGTCTGCAGGCGGGAGCCCCGAACGAGAAAACCTTTACCCTCTCGCGACTCGTCATCGGCCTCGCCTCGGGCTGGCTTGGCAACTCGTCACCACTGCTTGTCAACGAGATTGCTCACCCCAAGCAGCGGTCCATCGCCAATGCCTTGTACATGTGCGGTTGGTATGTCGGCGGCACCATCTGCGGCTGGGTCACCTTGCCTGCCGCAACATCCCCAGCGATTGGTCGTGGCGTATTCCTGTTCTCCTGCAGGCCCTGATTCCTCTGCTCGCTCTACCTGGCTTCCTGATGTCGCCCGAGAGCCCTCGCTGGCTCATTAGTGTTGGACGTGTCGATGAAGCGGCCGATCTGCTCGCAAAACACCACGCTGGTGGCAACAGGGACGACCCGCTCGTCGTATACCAACTAAGCGAGATTGAAACGACTATTACGGCCGAGAAGGAGGCTTCCTCCAGCGCATCGTATGCGGACATGGTCAAGACGCCCGGGAATAGGCACCGCCTATTCATCTCCGTTACGCTGGGTTTCTTCGCGCAGTGGGCTGGCAATGGCGTCGTGTCGTACTATCTGCCCCTTGTGCTTGACTCGGTAGGCGTTAAGACGGTCACCGAGCAGACCCTGATCTCGGCGTGTCTCAATGTCTGGAATCTCGGCTGGGCTGTCGCCGCCGCTATGAACGTTGATCGCCTGGGCCGCCGCTTCCTGTTCATGAGCTCCGGGGTCACCATGCTGACGAGTTTCATCATCGTCACAGGCCTCAGCGGTGCATTTGCGAGCTCCGCATCTTCGTCCGTCGGCATGGCTGTCATTCCGTTCCTGTTCTTGTTCTTCGCCGGTTACGACATTGCCCTGTAAGTCATCGCCTGCAGCCTCTTTCAAATAGAACATTGCCTGACGTTGTGTGATTCTTCTAGAACCCCTTTCCTCACGGCGTATCCATGCGAGATTTGGCAGTTCAGCCTGCGCTCGCGCGGCCTCACCGTGGCTTGGTGCACAACTGTGGCGTCCATTTTCCTCAACACGTTCGTCAATGCGATCGCCCTGGATGCTATTGGCTGGAAGTACTACTTTGTCTTCATCGTCGTGCTATCGCTCATGATCATCACCGTCTTCTTCGGGTACCCTGAGACGCGAGGATACACTCTCGAGCAGATGGCCATAGTCTTTGATGGGGTTGATGCGCCAGTCAACTCCTCGAATCTGATGGAAAAGAACGCTGCGGTAAGCCACGTTGCCGATGCGGACCAACAAGGCTCCGCCAAGCACAGTAAGGTGTAATGGTGGTGGTGAGTCAAAGTGGCCACAGTCGCCCCTATGGCTATTTTGGTAGCTCTAAAGGTCGATGGGCATTCTCAGTATTCTCAGTGGGTTGTGTGGGAGCTGGAATAGTTGCACTATTGCAAGACTGTTTCTCTGTTGCTTCCGTTCCAGTGCCTCCTTGATCGGTAGCTTGCTGCATGCTTGAGCTTTTACCAGAGCTTGATGTCTCTCCCCATCGCTCCGACACCCAGTGCAAGTCTCTCTCGTGCCAGTCTGGCATGTACAACCACCTTTCCAGGTCGGAACTCCATCCCCTGTTCGGGAGGTAGGACTCGAGCATGTAATAATTGTCCCTATGGAACGGAAAGTCCATCGTTGGCGGCCCGCTGCGCTGCAGGAACTCGTCCGTGCCGGACATTTCGTCCTCCTTCGCCATTCTGAACCGCCGCCGCCGGTTGCCCTGGTTGGCAGCGTGGCGGCGGATAGATCTTGTTGTAGAGTTGAGGTGTACTTCCAGCACACGGGCGTACCACAGAGGTGAGATCAAGGCTCTCTGAACGATTTTGGCGTTCTCGGCGACGAGATCCTCGTTCCAGACGGGGAACTTGCCGCGGGGGATCATGGGGATGGGCGTGCCCGAGTCAAGGTTCGGCTGCCAGTGCGCAAAGTCGACCACCAAACAGAGAGAGTTCCAGCGCAGGATGCAGGTGAGACACGTGCAGATGCACGTTGGGTCGGCGGGCAGAACGTGCTGGAACTTTTTGTGGATGCCCATGCCGCCTTGACGTTCGGGGTGAAGCAGTGCTGGGTGGATGGAAGGATCAATGTCCTTCATCAGGGCTGGCAGCCTGAGACATGGCTCAAGACAAGCATATCGGCGGGCGATGACTTCCTTGACAAAGACAGATTCCCAGGTACGCAGGTATTCACGCATGGATGTGCAGGTCTGCTGTAGACGAAGGAGATCGCTGGGCCGAAGGTTTGCGAAGATGCTCAGGAGGAGTTCGTCCGGGAGCGGGAAGAGGCCAGTACCGATGCTTTTTGGTGGGCGTTTGCTGGCCTTTTTCTCAAGCCTCTTTCGCTGTCTCTCAGTCCGTTTCGACCGGATCGTGAGGTTGCCGTCGGCGGCGACTCGTTCTGAGCTAATCACAGGAGGCGGCGGACCAGGGACCATATGAAACTCGTGGGCAGAGTCCGATCCCTCACCGTCGAGTGTCATGTCGTCCAGATCTTGCGATAAGTCACCATTTGTGAGTACCGTGGACCCATGCTCCGATGCTGAATGGCCAGGATGAGAGGCGGTCTCTTCTGTCGCCGGTACTGAGATTGTGGCCGGGAGTTCCGGAGCCAACATATCTACAAGAGCGAATGAAGTAGATGCCTCTTTCGTCATATTAACTGCCTTGAAGTCGGATCAGAGGGCAGCCAAAGCGGGTTGACGAAACGACAAAACGACGCGAGGTATGAAGCTGGGCTCTTGAGGTTCAATTGCCACCGCATTCCATCATCGAATTGGTTCGAGAATGGTGGGGTCGATTCCGCCAATCATTCTCTGCTATTCCGGCAGCTGGTCCCAGCTTCAACCAAGATCGACGACAGCTGGCAGCAGCCATGAGGAGATGAAGGCAAGGTATCAAGACTCCAACAACTTCACTCGTCTCTCACGCAGAAAGCATCATATGGCTGGCTGCGTGCGGAATATAACGTTGCGCAATGGATCGTTCTGTGCTCAAATATTCTGCAATCCCCTCATCATCTTTTAGTTTCCTCAGCCATGATCTATCGTCATTCAAGGCAGAGAGGCTGCCAGCAAGTCCTGGCCACCACGAAAGTTCGCTGAGGTATTCTTGTCTGATCAAAACCCAGGAAACCGCAAGAAGCTCCCAATCTTCACATCGCAAGGGTCACGCCCAAAGAAAAGATCGTAAACAAGCCCACTGCTGCCTGGGCCCATGTGCTCCGTCTCGATCGCCATGCGCGCCGTTTGCGCCTGACAGCGATAACTCCCAAATCTGTACTCAACGATTCCAACATCCTCAGTGCGATACACATCAATGACACCGTCAACCTGATACTGGAATTTTGCGTCGAAATACCGTGTTAGCTCACGGCCATTCACAAAACTCGGATGCCCTTCAATGATGAGCACACGGCTCCGATCCCCAGCGTGCGGCTGCGCGCCGACTTGGATGCGATTTCGC
>NW_003315038.1:4533487-4537505 GCF_000150825.1 Verticillium alfalfae VaMs.102
GCAAGTCGATGATCCAAAAGGAACAGTTTTCTGCGTCGGAATGGCGGCGCTGTGATTGCCCGGAAGACTTGGGTCGCCGGTATTTGACGAGATGCCGTGTTGGGCCTTGAGGCGGGTCACCTGCCATGGGTCTTGGTGAGGGTTGACGAGGCCAGCAATTGCGTTGCTAGGACGGAAGCATATGGTAGTCCGTGGTTGGAGCTCTCCCAGCTGCATGGGTCTCCGGGCTGGCGTATGGCCGCTGTGAGACTCAAATTCGGAGAGGAGGGCATCGGTGCTGCTGATCCTGGCCTGCGGCAGTGGTGTAGCGTGACAAACGGAATTGGGGCTTTGAAATTGTTCGAATATGCCATCCGTACTGCTCTGAAGGGCTGTCGGGCAGGTAGTCGAAGTGGCAGAGTCTGAAGAAGACCCTATTTCGTCGGTGCTGTCACGAGCCAGCAGCAACGACCGCTGTGGTGCGATCAAGCCTGTTTCTTGATCTGATCTGTTTTGGAACGTGGAAACGATGCTTGAAAATGGCGATGATGAGAAGGCACCTAGAGCCCAAAACCGTGATTGACGAATACAGGGTAAGCGCTCACCGTAGCCATACCTCTGAGGACGGTATGGCCCGCCAACGGTGCCAGTCGACCCTCGAGAATTTTGCATACTAGAAAAGATCTGATCGTCGTGCAACGTATCTTCGGGCTCATCAAAGTTTTCCTGATTTTTGAAGTAGAATAAACGATATCTGCGGAAAATGTCTAAGAAGGTTGGCAATAAGCAAGAGTAAGTGACACGACGTGATCTGGTTGTTTTCAGGTTTTTAGTCATTCATACAGGCTTGGAGATATCAGTTTATCGAAAGAAGGCGACACTCGCAGCATCCGCAGCCTGCGTGCCTCGCCCAGAAGTTGACTGGACCTTCGGTCTTGATCGATGAGACATCATGATAATCTGCAACAGGACAAGGATCAAAGACGAAAGATGAAAGTGCTGGCAGAGATACTAAGACCTTGCTTGAGCGCCAAATTCTTCAGCGGTGAGTGAAAGTGGACCGAGACATGAAAGAGCAGGGTGAGCCACCAAGTTCACCAGCTACTAAGATGCTTCCACGTGCTTCGAATCTTGGGTTGAGTTGAGGCTCAACAGATTTCAAACAACTGCCACCATGATATCATATTTGAAATACATTTCTTCTCGAAGTCGCAAGCAGCCACTGAGTAAATCATTGACATTTCGGTGAGTTGGATTGGTCTGGAAGTATATCATTCTTTGATGGATATCTAGGGTAATGGTTAATGAAATTTGATCACATTCATCTCGTTAGCCCAGTATCTCAAATCCCACCTGATGTGGGACTTGTTTTCATTTCATCGTTTCCTTGATACGAGCATTTGCCTTACAACTACAAAACTTCTCAGCTGTTAACTAAGCACAAACTGTTACGTAAATCGTGTAGATATTGATGTAAATTCTGGAACTATTAGCAGTCGCTCTGGGGGTGTACCAGAAGGCTATTTTACCTTGCAGCTAGCACTTTCCGAAGGGGCCAACCATGTTACACATGTGAGGGTTGTAAGAACATTGCATGCAGTAGCATTTTTCTTTGACGGAATTGCAGCTGCACGAGGCGCCATATTTGCCTGCGGCAGAGAATTCGACGGAGCCAATCTCGAGCGTTTCCAAAGCAGGGACGGCCACAGCAGCGCCTATGGAGAGGAAGGCGATGGCAAGAGAGAGCTTCATTGTTCCTGAAATATGGTTGGGTAAGGTCTTTGGTAACAAGTGGATAAATGTTTTGGCTGTCTTGGTTGTCATCAAAGTCATCTTGGTATGAAGACATTGTGATCTTTTATAGGTCCAAGAAAAAGATTCAACTCGAAAATTGGAACTCAAAGAGTCATGGAGGAAGATCCCGAACATAACCGCAGTAGGTCAATATCAAAATGTTGTGATTTTCTTTTGCTACATACCGTGTCCCTTGGTGGAATTTGCTCGACTACACAGAAACAGCCAATTCCGCATCTCAACCAGTGACGGCATCCTTGGCAGCATGCCATTGTCGCTGTAGCTGTGAGGCGCAGATGGAGAGGTTAAACACAGGGCACCAATAGCAATGGACATTACCTCCCGAAATACGTGCCGAAACAGACTGCAGATGCTCCTTAAAGCTTGCGGCATGGATAAGCGGAAGTAGCACTGACCCTTCTGGAGCGTATATGTGTAGGGGTGGACGACATGAAAATCTAGCAGCCTTTGGTCCATGCTTCGAGCTCTATACCATAAAATCAACTTTCCTGCATAGGACACAGCTCCTAGCCGGCGCCCAAAAAAGAAAAGGAAAAGAAAAACTCCTCTTGGTCAAGAATAGATGCACGATTATACCCATGATACGTTCATATACTCTTCACAAACTCCTCCAGGTAAGCGCGGCACGGGATTATCAGCCCACTAAGCTCTTCAAGCAAGGGTTTGCTGTATATCAAGGTGAAAGTCTTCTGGTGGCTCACATCCCATCACATACTTTGTCACTTCACTGGATTAAGCTTGCGAATAGTGTAGCTCAGCTATGTATGCTCTATTCAGCCAATCAATGCCGGAATTTCATCTACATAGGCTGATGCATGTTTGCAGAGCGGCCTGCATTAACGTGCTACTGAGTATTGGTTGGCCGAGGCAAAGAGCTAGCTTACATGTCCACCCGGCTTCTACAAGCTTCGTTGGTGACGCCGCCAAGAATACTTGTTTTCCGGCGTGGAACATTCACCTCGATCATCAATCTCTCAACTCTTGATTGCGAGGCTCTTGTGGGCTGTATCTTGCAGCTCTATCACATCTTCTACAATGGGTTATATTATTTAGACGACGGCTACTGCACGGGAGTTGCCATCGCCAAGAGACCAATGTTCTCCTGAAGCGGCTGGGCAGGTCCAAATGTCTTCGCGTTAAACCAATCCAGCTCTATTTAGCGAGATGACCCTGCTCGGTGCAATTCACTGCATGTTGCGTTGTGCACGTCGTGGTTGGATTGGGCGGCATGCGCTAAATTTCATCTTATGATGCATGTGTTATGCGTTTGGTTCTAGTGTAATGCACCAGAGCCACCTTTGACGCTTCATCATTCTTGCAGACTCCGCGTATCCAACGTGTACATCATTGATTTGGCATTCGGATTTTCACTTTCTTGATTCGCACAGCCTGATCCATCATATCAAGTCGCAGTCCTCTCTTTTTGTCTTCAGAAGACAGGTCAAGCACCAAGGTAGACGGCGATATGAAGGCCACCTGAGTAAGGAGCCGTGGTATTTCGGAACCCATTCGCTTCATCATTAAGGTACGCTCTCAGGTCCTTGTAACCTTTCGCGGCCGAAATGTAGTTGTCAACGACAACAGTGGCTCCGACTCGGAGTCTTGATTTGACCGCTTCAAGCGCTGGAAGTGCGAGTGGCGTCCAGACTGGTTAAACCACGTTAGTAGATGCGTCTGCGAGTCAACCGTGGCACTCACTGTCAAGAAGAACAAGATCGATCTGTTCGGGAAGATCAGGCTTCAGGGTCTCACGCAGGTCTCCTTCCCGCAGTTCAATCCATTTTTCGACATCTTGGCCTGCTGACCGCCAGTTCTCTCTGGCCTTGACGGCTTTGGTCGGCTCGTTCTCAGTCGCAATGACCTTTCCCTCCAGGGTTCCGGCTGCGGCAGCGTTTTGACCGACAGCCAAGGCGAGATAAATAGTGCTTAAACCGAACGAAGTGCCGGCTTCGATGACAAATCTAGCACCACTCGCCCTGAGAAGGAGGTACACGAGGGCGCACTTTTCGGGGTCGAGAGCGACGAATTTATCGAGGGCGGCAGCGAGGGAGTCAGAGCCTGTGCTGATGAAAGGGGGCTCGGTTAGTGCCCTGATGTGCAACTCCCTTAGCGTCTCGAGGGCCTCTGGGCTGGCCTGGATTGACGCGAGGGTTGTGTTAATCAGATCGTGGTCGACAGCCATGGTGGGGGCTGGGTGTGTGAAGTACGAGGTCAGGCAGAGTGG
>NW_003315038.1:4538251-4541474 GCF_000150825.1 Verticillium alfalfae VaMs.102
CAAGCACAGCACCGCTCGTCCGGACCACCGGAACAGTGGGGACCCTGTCCAGGTCAGCCAACCCCAGCTCGCCGAGCTTCGTCCGGCCGAGCTGGACCGAGAAAGCTGCTCGCATCTACGGATGTTTCAAAGAAGACCCGCCTGTCAATCAATGCGCTGGAGCTCCCTCAGGCCCGCCTTCAGAGCTCCAACCCCCGCTTGCTTAGCCGGACCATCTTGGCACCTGGCGACACGTCCCTGAGCGACGCGACCCTCGAAAGACACCATCATGATTGGCCAATTGAGTGCTATCCTGGGCCTCCCTTCGAGTTGCCTGGGCTCAGCACCCAGTCGCCAGCTGCCCGCCGACAGCACCAATACGTCACAGGTCTTTGGAAGTGGGCTGATGGCGCCCTGAGCAACACCACAATATAAAGCTTGCTTCGTTCCCACTTGGCGGCTGCCCCGGAGCGACTCTTCGTTCCTTTCTCGCTCAACTCTGCCGAATAGCTCGTCTGCTGCCTGTCGGATTGCCTGTTGGAAGCTGCTGCTGGTCGACCTTCGCGGACAGCTTGCTCCGACGGACAACCCCCCTCTCCCCTCCACCACTGAACAACTGGGAAGCCAGTCGCGAAGCGTCAATGGCCTCACCAATCGCTTCGGCGGCCCTCAAGGCCCGTGTGCGCCGCCCTTCCATGCTCAAGAAGCTAACCCAACCCGATAAGCTCCTTCAGCACTTCCCCAATGGCGCGTACATCGGCTGGTCTGGCTTTACCGGTGTCGGCTACCCCAAGAAGATGCCCACCTACCTCGCCGATCACGTCGAGCAGAACAACCTCCAGGGAAAGTTAAAGTACTCACTATTCGTGGGCGCCTCATCCGGTGCTGAGACGGAAGACCGTTGGGCTGGTCTTGACATGATTGACCGTCGAAGCCCCCACCAGGTCGGCAAGTCCATCGCCAAGGGCATCAACGAGGGTCGCATTTCATTCTTCGACAAGCACCTGTCCATGTTTCCCGTCGATCTCATGTACGGCTTCTACACCAAGGACAGGCCAAACGACAAACTCGACGTTGTCGTCGTCGAAGCGACCGACATTATGGAAGACGGCAGCATCGTCCCAGGTGCCTCCGTCGGTGCCACGCCCGAGCTCATCCAGATGGCCAACAAGATCATCATCGAGGTCAACACATCGCTGCCCAGCTTTGAGGGCCTGCACGACATCACCATGACAGAACTTCCCCCCAAGCGCAAGCCTTACCTTATCATGGGTGTCGAGGACCGAATCGGCTCCACATCCATTCCTATTGACCCGGAAAAGGTCGTGGGCATCATCGAGTCCGATTACCAGGACCAGACGTCCCCCAACACACCCGCCGATGCCGGCAGCAAAGCTATCGCCGACAACTTGATTGAGTTCTTCGAGCACGAGGTTTCGCGCGGCCGACTGCCCGCGTCCCTGCTGCCTCTACAGTCCGGTATTGGCAACATTGCCAACGCCGTTATTGGAGGTCTCTCCGAATCCAACTTCAAGAACCTCAAGGTCTGGACCGAGGTCATCCAGGACACCTTCCTCGACCTCTTCGATTCTGGTCGCCTTGACTTTGCCACCGCTACGTCGATCCGTTTCTCTCCCGATGGTTTCCGCCGCTTCTACGACAACTGGGAGGACTACCACGGCAAACTCCTTCTCCGCAGTCAACAAGTGTCCAACTCGCCTGAAATTATCCGCCGCCTTGGTGTCATTGGCATGAACACCCCTGTCGAGGTCGACATGTATGCGCACGCCAACTCGACCTGCGTCATGGGCAGCCGCATGCTCAACGGTCTCGGAGGCAGCGCCGATTTCCTCCGCAGTTCCAAGTACTCCATCATGCACACCCCCAGCACAAGGCCCTCCAAGACCGACCCTCACGGTGTCAGCTGCATCGTGCCCATGTGCACGCACGTCGATCAGACGGAACACGACCTCGACGTCATCGTCACGGAGAACGGTCTCGCCGACGTGCGTGGTCTCAGCCCCCGCGAGAGGGCGAGAGTCATCATCAAGAAGTGCGCCCACCCCGTATACCAGCCCATCCTGGAGCGCTACCTCGACAAGGCCGAGTTTGAGTGCCTCAAGAAGGGCTGGGGCCACGAGCCACACCTGCTGTTCAACAGCTTCGACATGCACAAGGCGCTTCTAGAGGAGGGCAGCATGCAGAAGGTCAAGAGCTTCTAAATAAGACGTGACGAGAGAGGTAGGGAGGTGCGAGGCAGTCAGTGACCAGTTTTCGTTGTAGAAATGGTTCACAAAGTTTTCGTAGAGCTCTACGGAGCTGACGGACCGCTTAGGATCACAGACTTGATCTAAGCCGTCATTGTCACAGACATTTCTCGAATTTACTTGTTCAAACCATGACTCGATATGTCTGATTGTCTATACGTGTTTTATATCAGTCTACCTTTGGTGTCGAGGGCTCTGCCGGAAATAACAGCCTCCTCTGCTGACACGCCCTCCTTCCACACGTAAGACGCCGCGACATGCTCATCCAGAGCTGCTTTTGGCCCTCACGTCGGTAGAAGTCTCGCGGTATGTGCCCGCCGTACGGCGTAGTCGTCCAGAAGAGGCCGGCGCTGCGCAGTCGGGCAGCAGCAGCTCAATGATGTCCTCAAAGGACTGGGGAAAAGAGAACATAGGCCTGGCAAGGTCAGTGACCGCATTCATTCAAGCATCCACTCTGGAAACTCACAAAGTTGAAGCCATCAACATCCGCCTCCCGCACCCAAGTCTCCAGACCATCAGCCACCTGTTCCGCCGTACCGACAAGCACAGGCCCATTGCCGCCGATGCTCACATGCTCAGCAATCGTGTGCTTGGTCCACTTGGCCGTGCCGGGCGAGAATCGGGCATACCCTTCCACCGTCGACCGTACGGCGTTGCTCTCGACCTGGCGCAGCTCCTGCTCGTCGCCGTACTGGCCAAGATCGATGCCCGTCCACCCGCCAAACAGCGCCAGCGCGCCCTCGAGCGACGCGTACTGCCTGTAGTCGGCGAGCTTGGCCTGCGCCTCCTCCTCCGTGCGCCCGAGGATGGGCGTCACGAGCGCGAGCACCTTGATGTCCTTGCCGTTGCGCCCGTAGCCGGAATCGGCGAGGGCGCGAATCTCGGCCACGTTCTTGGCGCACACGGCGGGCGCGTGGGCCGACACGAAGACGGCTTCGGCGTGCTGCGCAGCGAACTGCTTGCCGGCACGAGAGGCG
>NW_003315038.1:4541691-4556412 GCF_000150825.1 Verticillium alfalfae VaMs.102
ACTCTTCCGCTTGGGCGTAGCGGTCGTCGTGCTGGGAGAGTCAGTGGACTCATGCCGTTCTATGAGCAGGGAAGCATACCTGGGGCTGTTCGGTGAGACCCATGTTCTTCGCGGCCGAGTCGAGGTAGCTGGTGACAATCTGCACATGTCAGTTGAAGACTCATCAGAACTGTGGGCAGGACAACACCAACGTTCCAGCCGAGACTGCGGATCTATTGTCAGCACCTTCTCTACTCTCGCGGAAAACAGGGCAGACTCACCGTCCTCCCGTCAGGTGATCCAATGTTGCGAGTCTCCTAGCAAGGTGATATGGCTGCTCATAGGTCGTGGACACTGTAACACCGAACCCGATGCTCTCCGTCGCGGCCGCCATGGCTGACACAACCGCCAATGGCTCATTGACGGGCCACTGCGCACCAGACGTGATGGCTGGCTCGAGCGACTTGTTGTAGACGTCATAGCCACCCAGGACATCGGCAATGAAGACGCCGTGGAACTTTGCCTTCTCGAGGAGCTTTGCGAGATCAACCCAATGCTTCGTTGAGTTGAAGTTGTGAGACTGATCGTCAGGATGGCGCCAGAGACCGGGGGACTGGTGGCCACTGCACATCTCGACAAAGGCGTTGACGATGAGGCTCTTCTTCGGGGTGGCCCCGGAGGGCGGGGTATTGTTGGCGTCGCCCATGATGATTGTTGTCTCTATATCTTCGTGAGTACTTGCGACAGGATACACATGTAACTATAGATGTGACTGACACTGGCAGTAATCGAACGGCAGTCAAGGCAGTTCAAAACGTGTGGTGTCTAAGGGATAAACCTGCGAAGACTTACGTTTTGAACACGATCAACAGAACCTTAGAATCAGCCGAGGGAAAGCGCGTCACGCTCGCTTCAATCTTCCAAAGCTTCCATGCAGCAGCCCACGCCAGAACGCGTGCTGCGCCGACAACGCCGATGGCTGGCAGCCCCGATCATCGGCCGGCGGGCGCCGGCCCCGCATGAGTGGGGCGATGGTGCCATCGGAGCTCCGGGTCGCGTCAGCCCTCCGTGGACTCGTGTTGAACAGCTCAAGTGCGAGGGGTAACGTTCCAGATAACAAACCTGTGGGGGTCCCATGTGCGTTGACGTCTTTCGTGGCGTCGAAGCTATTGATCTTCGGGCAGACGAAACAATCACGGGTACTGGCAAACAGACCATGCAGATGACGCCATGTTAGGCACAAAGGTGACATGTCCAGACGCGTGTCGGGTTTAAGGCAGCCCGCAGGATCGGTAAAATAACTGTCGGCTTGCATCTGCCGGGTCAGGGATGCATGAGTGCCGGAATCTCCTTCGTAGAATGAAAGATGCATGGGGCGTGGGGTTGAGCATCAATATCGAGACAAGGGGGCTAGCCCGTCTCGGAGCATCCGTCAATGAAGAGCCTGTCACAAGCTGGCTACACAGGCAAATGATACCACATCGCATGATACAAAGTAATAGAATCGGTGTAATTGGGTCGGATAAAATAGACTGGTCCTCTATTGTAGAGCTAACATGGAGGCGAAGCAGGTTCGCCGACGATTCTCCAGCTCCAACTTTCAGGTTCCGACCCCCAGTCCCCTTGACAACCCTGCAGCTGTGATCGGCGTCCGTAGTCAAATCAATTCAGTCCAGTCTTGCTCTCCGTGCCAGCGAAAGTTTTCTTGCCCTCGCCGTCCTCGCTCTGCGTCTCGCTCGACACCGCGCCGTCGCCTGCCTGAGTGATCTGTGCCTCATGGTGGATCCCCTTTTCGGCTCCGTTACCAAAGTGCTTGAGAACAAGCCAGGCTGGACCGATAGCAAGAGCCCACAAGCTGAAGTTCATGTAAATACCACCAATCTCGCCAAAGACGGGAATGGAGGTCAGGCCGTAGCTGACAGCCTGCCACGCGGACTCGGTACCACGGAGCAGAGCGGCGTAGCGAATGACCTGGTCCTCGGTTTCGGCCAGGTTCGTAACGAAGAAGTAGCTGATCTGTTAGCGAGATTGCCGAGATCTGTACGAGATTGGTACTTACAGGAACAGGTAGTTGATTTGAAATCCAATCGTCAGGAAGATGTAGACGCCAAAGGCAGCGCCAAAGCCGGGGCTGCTCCAATCGTAGGTAGGACGACTTTCGCGAAATCTGGTGGCCATGACCGTAGCCCACGTCCACCAGGCACCTTGAGTAATGACAATGAACCAGAATGCGCCGCGGGAGCGCGTCTTGAGAGGGATCTTGGTGCGGTCGAGCCAGTGCTGCATCCGTCAGCTTGGTTTGATCCAGAGTATACAGGCCTTACTTACACCCAGAAGGTTGCCGGAGATAACGGCCACGATACCAGACAGGAAAGAGCCCAGCGCGCGCGCACGAACAGAGAACCACACTGCGTCATATTAGATGCTATGATGCGCAATCTTGACATCCAAGAAGACTCACGAGCGATATATGTGAAGTACACGGCCTCGGCGAAGACAGCCTGTCCAATCCATAGGAGGAGGAGAAGAAACTTAGGCTTCATGAAATTCTTTGTCGTAGCCTTGATCTCGTACCACGGGTTCTCGACGATGGACAAGTTCACCTTCTTGCCATCCCTGCGCTCGACCTTGCTTGGCTTGTTCAGGAAGAAGCCGACAAATGGACCAGCCGCCTGGATGGCAATGAAGATGATGAAAACGGTGTACGAGACACTGCCGGCTTGGTCTCGGTCAGCATTGAGACCCAGGTTGATCGCACCACCAAGGATTTGTCCGCCGAGACGGTAGGTCAGCCAGTAGCCGAGGGCCTTGCCTCGGTTCCACGGCTCAGGGTAGGCAATGGCGATCGCAGCCTCCGCCATCCAGAAGACACCAGCCGAGATACCGCAGACAGCAGCGCCGACAAGCATGAGCCACTCAGTGCCGTAACGGTTGTTGGTGTAGAGGCCGGCAGCAAACGGCGCATAGCCAACGCTGACAGTGTAAGCGAGTTAATCAACAGGCGAGGAAGTGTGCGCAGTCTTACGTTCCGAAGATGAGAGCACCCTTGATACCAATGTAGTGGACAATCACGCTCGAGAAATAGCACGAGACAACCATGAGACAGAACGTCAGCGCATTGGCGGCGTTAACGAGCTTAGGAGACGCAGCGCCGCCTGCACCCAGGGAGTTCATGGCTCCCCAGATGCCGGGCGCGGCGAAGTTGCAGAGACCCAGGATGGTCATGTTGTAAAAGGTCGAGCGGTGCCATCTCACTGCAATGTACGATTAGAACGACTGCTTTGTCTGAGGTGTATCTGCCCAGCCTACCTGGGTGCTGCTGCTCCTTGGGAGGAGCAACCTGATCTTGACGGAGTTCCTGAGAGTCGGACATCTTGCGAATAAATTTGAGAAAATATGGAAGACTCAGTGATCGGCAACATGGAAGAAATCGGTCTTGACGCCTGGACTTTATGTCAGGGCATTTAGGAGGCTGTCAGAGCTTGACAACAAAGATCAGGGTCGCCCGGGCCATAACTCCCACGTGTTGGGCATCCGCGGCAGTTGACCCGTCTGTTCGGAGACAGCTCCGGTTACGGTTCCGCCATGTTCCAGGGTAGGTTGAGCAGCCAAGACCGGGGAGGTTGCGACATTCGCCGGACCAGCACGTAATGGCCGACCACCCTGTCCAGACCGCAGCTAACGCCTACCCCTGCAACAGAGTGGTCTCCACAACGAGATGTGATGTATTTTCTGCAGGGTCCTACCGATGGGAAACCTGCCGATTAGGGAATCTGAAGCTCTTGATGCTAGGAAGGTCTGCATATCGGAGAAGCTCAAGCGGTTGAGACATTTAGACTGGGGTTCGATATGTCGCATGGCATGAGCTGAGATCGGAGAGTTCCGGTGACTCAACATGACGGGTGTGATGATGGCATTGTGCTAAAAGTAATAGTTTGCTTGAGGGTTTCACGTATATATCCCAGGAGTCCGGTACCGCACTTAAGAACAGGCAGGGGTCGCGTGGCAGCAGACGCATGCATCGAGTTGGCGAGGCATCAACTTTGGGATGAAGGCACGGAGGTTTGAACGTTACGATTTATTCTTCAAGATGACCAGCAGAGCCTACGGCACTGAGTACCATCCTTCGTGAACATCTCTCAGGTCAACCTTGTCCGCTCGTACTAAATAGTCTGTCATATCGGTGCCCTCCGTCAATTCCTTCTTGGTGCAGCCCTTTCCGAAGTACCACAGAAACGGGTTGCCTCCGCTCTCTTCTACGTACTCGTACTCCCAGTCCTCCCACCTTGGCTCTCGCTGAACCATGGTCACAAGCGATGCGCTGCCTGGCCAGAGACCGTGAATCCTGGCCCCCGGCTTGCCGCCATTATACCAGGAGCTGCACCCTTCCGAGAGCACCGTTGTTGCAAAGAAGGCGTCTGACCACTGGGTGTACTGTTCAGCTGCTCTTTTCTTCGGTTGAATCGTGCGAATGCCCTCCCTTGCTGCCTTGCGCAGGATTCGCGCGTAAAAGACAACCTGATTCTCCACATTGTGCGGCACCGTTCCTGATCGTCCTGAACCACCTGGTCCATGGACAAAGAGAAGGTTGGGAAAGTCGGGTGCCGCAGCACCGAGATATGTGTATGGAAACCCGTATTTCCCACCCTCGCGCCAGGTTTGAGAGAGATCCTCGCCGCGGGCAACAATGGGAAAAGGGGGCACCATGTCGACGTTGGCACCGGTAGCGCAGAAGATAGCGTCGACCTCACGGTGGCGTCCATCTTCCGTCTCAATGCCCGTTGGAGTGACCCGCTTGATCTTGGTACGGATATAGTCAACATTGTCTGCCGTGATAGCCTCGAGGTAGCCGGGTCCTGGTGTCAAGCGACGGCAGTGTGGAGAAAAATCAGGGATGAGGGCATCGACGAGATCAGGGCGCTTGGCCAGACGGTCGTTCATGGCCTTCTTGAAGGACTCGCGCTGAGACTCGACCGTCTCGTGGCCCTTGAGATAGCCGTTGAATCCACGGTAATATTGGCTCTCTTGCTCCTTTCGGTATTTCAGGTACGCGTCTGGGTCTTGCTTAAAGGCATCACGCTGCTCTTGTGAGATTGGAAGCGGGTCGAGTGAAGTGTCATGACCAGCAAAAGAGGCGGTCACCCAGGTCTTGTTTCGGGCATAATGGTCAAGCCGCCCGGCCACGCGCTGAAGATGCGAGGTGAGCTGGATGCCGCTGGCGCCGTTGCCAACGACGGCGATGTTCTTCCCGCGTGGATCAAATTCAGGGTCCCAGTTCGAGGCGTGTCGGAGGGTTCCTTTGAAGTCTTCGATGCCAGGATAGTCAGGCAGCTTCCAGGCGTTGAAACGACCGATTGCTGTGAGCACGAAATCGGCTGTCTCGGTCCGTAGTACGTCTGTCTTGAGGTCCCGGACACTGATCTGCCACTCGGACTTCACATCGTCCCAGTTCAGACCCTCAACGCGCTGAGACAGCTGTAGAAACTTGTATAGGTCGTATTTCTTTGCGAGCCCCTGCCAATAGTCACGAATCTCGGCTCCCTGAGCGAACTGTTCCGACCATTGCGTATTGGGGTCAAAAGTCGCCTGGTACACGTGTGCAGGAACATCGCATCGCACACCAGGGTATATATTCTCGAACCAAGTTCCGCCCTGGCGCAGGTTAGCCAAAGTCAATTGTCTTCTTTCGAGCGGAAACTCACCACATCGGCGTTCTTCTCAAAGATGGTGAGCTTGATACCCGGTACCTTTGCTGGTAGTAGAATTCCAGAAAGTGTGCCACTCAGTCCAGCGCCAATGACAGCCACGCGAAGCTCTCGAGGCTCGTCAATGTAGCGATCTATAAGCTTCTGGCCTGGGTTGCTGTAGTTTGGTGGCTGGAAGAGCGACTCGGCGATGGCATCAATCTTTCGTTTCGTCTCTTCAACCGACGTGGCTGACAAGCGTTGGCCCGGCTTCACATGCGTGGCCACGGGCTGCGGTTTTTCATCGGGACCGACACCCTCGACACCACTGTCTGATGAAGCGTGATAGTCTCCCATGGTGTTCCAATGATGTTTCTCTCCGTGGTGACCAAGAGAGATTTGTACTTGGTCTTGATGAAAAAGTCCAAGGTCAACGAGTATAGCATCTGGGTCACTAGATAATAAGCCCATACCCCGCGAAACACCACCCTTTTACCATGCCGATCCCCATGGACCTTGTAGATCGACCCATTCAAGCTCGCCATCGGTAGCATTGCCGTTCGACTCGCCGCCGCCGCGGCGCCGCGTCGTCTCACCTATGTGACCTCCGAGCACGCCATCCCCCCCACATCTTGTGCATCACTCAGACTCCGGTTCGGCGCACCACAGACCTCAACACAGCGCACGCCATAATCTCCGACGGATCACTTTCGGCATCTTGGCAATTACATTGGGAGGTTGGTGCTCACCAAGTCGTATTTGCACTGAACCTTGCCTGCATGGTGGCTGCGGCCAGTGTGCGTTGTTCAACTGATCCCTCGGTTATTGGGCCGTGTCAGTTTCGTTGCAGCTCTCATGTCGGGCAGCTCCCGACTCTTGTCTCCCCTCGAAAGGTTACATCAATTCTGCTTCGATGGTGCCATGACCCGACCGCTGGGCAACACCGCCGTACTAGGAGGCTGGCGGGTGCTTGGAAAGATCACCATGAACTTTCCACTGGCTGAATTGATGTCTTCAAGATTGCCACCCTGGCTTGTCGTTGACGCAAGGACGCCTCGATGCATGGCGAACAAGCTAGTTGGGTCGGACTGAAGTGATGTCGCGTGGTGACATGCTTGTTTCGCACGTGGGTTTGAGGGTATCATAAGAAGGCGGCGCCGTGTTCTCGAATTGCTGTGCAGTTGGTGAAGCTTTCTCGGGATCTAGACCTCTTCACGGAATAACTTTCTTTGGCAGCAAGAGTTTGAACATCTTGACATCTGGACATCATGGCCAGCTCTCCAGCCAAGAAGTGGTACCATATCAGGTGGTACTCGGACACGGACACCAAGGAAGAGCGCAAGTTCATTCGTAAAATCGATGCCCTCATCGTCCCTTATGCTGTTCTGGCTTACTGGGTCAAGTACATTGACCAGGTATGTGTTGATTCCTGCCATTAAAGTAAACATACTCTTAGTGTCTTACTGGCTAACATTTCTATAGTCCAACCTGAGTAAATAGAGGCTCGTACGCCACTCATATGCATTGCATGCTGACTCTGAAGACAGACAATGCCTATGTGGCAGGCCTGAAGGAAGACCTCGGCTTCCACGGCAATGAGCTCGTGCAATTGCAAACCTTTTACATTATTGGCGCCGTCACAGGACAGATTCCATTCTTTTTCCTGGTCACCTATATCCCGATGCACTGGTTGATCCCCTTCCTCGACATAAGCTGGGGCATTTTCACGCTGCTGCAATATCGCGTCCAAGGTTTCCCCGAACTTGCTGCGTACCGGTTTCTTGTGGGCTTTTTTGAAGCAGCATTCTTCCCCTTGATCCATTACGTACTCGGCGCATGGTACCGCGGCGACGAGATTGCGCGTCGTGGTGGCATCTTCTACACTGGTCTGTCGCTCGGAACCTTGACAGCAGGTCTCATCCAAGCCGGCGCCTCAGCGCGGCTCGACGGTGTCAACGGCTTGGAAGGATGGCGCTGGATGTACATTATCTGCGCCATCATCACCATTCCCGTTGGCATCCTCGGATACTTTGTCATACCCGGCACGCCCGATCAGCCGAACCGTCGCGTATTGACGGAACAGGACATCAAGATTGGCGAGAGTCGTCTTCAGCGTGCTGGCATGCATCTCACGGCAAGCTCAAGCTTCAGGATCTCAAGAAGATTTTCCTGAAGCCGCAATTCTGGGCAATTATCCTTATCGACGTGCTCTTTTGGAATGCCGGAATCCACACAAGCTCTGGATCCTTCCTGCTCTGGATTAAGAGCTTGGGTCGATACTCTGCGGCGCGAGTCAACGAGCTTGGTACTATCGCACCCGGTTTGGGTATTTTTTATACCCTATTTATATGCTTTGCATCGGATCTGGTCCTCGGTCCTGCATGGGCCATTACCATGGCCCACGTGTGGAACATTCTCGGCCTCATTATTCTCGTTATTTGGGATGTTCCCGAGTCTGCAAAGTGGTTTGCCTTCTCGACCATTTACGCCTCCTACTCCATGTCGAGTGTCTTCCACGGTTGGGTCAATACACAGCTGCGTTCGTCACCTGCGCAGCGGTCCTTTACCCTCGTGCTCATCAACGCCATTTCACAGTCGTCCACGGCGTGGACGCCTTTGCTCGTATTCCCGACCGTCGAGGCGCCTAGGTATCCCAAGGGTTTTCCGTTCACGTTGGGCTCGGCGATCCTTCTTATCATTGCGACACACGCTTTGCGGTTGCATCTCAAGCGTCGAGAGTATGTCCGCCCCCAAGTCCGCCACCTTTTTGATGTTGCTTGTTTTCGCTGACACCGTACAGCCCCAAGATTGAAGACACCACGGCATATGCTGAAGAGGCGGCCCCAGTCCAGGAAACCGCTGCCAACAAAAGCAACAAAAGCACGCCGGTGAGTGTGTCGGGTAAAAGGGATTCCAGCGAGTGAGCCCCGGAGGCCGAGACACGAAGGATAGTGGGGGTTAAGCTGGCAATAGTAGACGGTCCTAGAGCCCAGAATAGGCAGTATTGAGGGATCAAGCAAGGATGCAGAGTGACCTGTCAAATAGTAGCCTCCGTCCGCAAGCCATCAATCAACATTCATGACGAAACTCCATCCCGCGGGCATAACGTCACTCTCCGCATGACAAGGACGTGAACCAAGGAATAGCACACGACCTCACTGGACAGGCCTGCCGAATAGAACAATGACAGAGCAAGCTCCATCACGCCGCAGCGTCCCGCCCTGACGGTCGCGCCGTTGAAGCCGACAGAGGCCGCGCCCTCTTGGGGCCAATGGCACCATCCGTACCCGCAATGGCGCGAGCGTGCCACGCGAGGATTGGGGATTCAGGCGCTCTTCATCCCGCGTCGGCTCCCCACGGTAAAGCGGGCAACAGTTGGGTCACGATGCGTTCGCGCGACGATACGCTCGAATGGTGAGGCTATTGAGCGGAAGGCGTCATCTAGCACAAGCGGTTTTTGACAAGTCCGCTGGCGGTCCAAAGAAAAAAAAAAGATGCAATGCATCATAACGTACTTGAAGAAAAGGCTTACCTTGCACACATGTCTCGACGTGAACCTGCACGTCCGCGTCCTTGATCCGAAAGCAACAGTCGCAAAATGACGTCTCTACCCATTCATGGAAATGGCACCTCGAGCCCTGTGGACGGGTCGAGCGAAGCCAAGAAGCATATTCTGCTCAACGCGTTTGACATGTCGACCGTGGGCCATCTCTCGCCCGGTCAGTGGAAGGTTGGCTCGCACTCTGAACGGTGATTGAATTGTGAGCTCAAGTTTCTCCAGAATCCCATCGACAAATCCGCGAGCAAGCGAGACTTGCAATACTGGATAGATCTGGCAAAGCTGCTGGAGCGTGGCGGCATCAATGCTCTCTTCCTGGCGGATACCTACGGAGGGTGAAACTATCCTGACCCAGAACTGCGAAAAGAGTCAACTAACAAGCGAATCGTAGGTATGACACATATGAAGGCAGTCTGGATAACTGTATTCGCCGCGCCGCACAATGGCCCATGACAGACCCGACCATCGTACGCTCAGCGCAGCTCTCAAATTCTTACTTTCAGGATAAGTCAATCTAACAAAATGTCTAGCCAATTAGCGCCATGGCTGCTGTTACGAAGAATCTCTCTTTTGCCATAACAGCGTCGACTTCGTTCGAACCACCTTTTCTCCTTGCAAAGAGGTTTTCGAGTCTCGATCACTTCACACGCGGCCGAATTGGGTGGAACATTGTGACCAGCTGGAAGAAGAGCGCCTTCAAAGCCATTGGCATCGACAGCCCAACTCCCCATGACGAGCGGTACGAGCAGGCAGATGAATATCTGCGCGTCTTATACAAGTGAGCGGTGGCCCAGCACGGCACTCGTCTGATCTTCAGACTAACACAAAAACCAGGCTCTGGGAGGGTTCGTGGGCGGACGATGCGATTAACCCAGATGCCGAAAACGACAGCTACGCCGATCCCGACAAGATCCGGACGATTCACCATCATGGCAAGTTCTTCCACCTCGACACGAGGCACATCGTGGACCCTTCACCGCAGAGGACGCCTTTTCTCTTCCAAGCGGGCACATCTTCGGCAGGGTCCAATTTTGCGGCCTCGCACGCCGAGGGCATCTTTGTGTCCTCGCACTCGCCGGCGCTTCTGAAGCCCAAGGTGCAGGAGATCCGACGACAGGCAGCCAGCCTCGGCCGCGACCCGCAGTCTGTCAAGTTCTTTGCAACGTTCACGCCGATCGTGGGCCGCACGGACGAGGAGGCCCAAGAAAAGCTGGCCGAGCTCAAGAAGTACGCATCCACCGTTGGCGGTCTCGTGCTCGTCAGCGGCTGGACGGGCATCGACCTGTCCAAGATTCCACTCGACCAAGAGGTGACGGCGGCCGACTCGCTCGAGGCCCACAAGGTGCGCAGTATCCTGGACGCCTTCACGACGACAAGCGAGCATGTGCCCAAGTGGACGCCTCGCGTCATCGCAGAGAGGGCCGCCATCGGTGGTCTCGGCCCCGTCTCGGTCGGAAGCCCGAAGAAAGTGGCCGATGAGATGGAGCACTGGATTCGGGAGGGCGACCTCGACGGGTTCAACATTGGCTATGTCACAACGCCGGGGACGTTTGAGGACGTTGTCGATCTGTTGGTGCCGGAGCTCCGCCGCAGGGGGCTCTACCCCGAGGCGCCGGCCGCGGACGAGCAGCTGACGGCGCGCGAGCGGGTGTACGGTAGGGGCCAGAAGGGGCTCAGGGATGACCACCCTGGGTCGCGGTACAAGTACGACGTGTTCGAGGAGGACGGGCCGCCCGCCTAGGGATCGCGTCGCGCGCGTGCCGACAGCCAGGCTGTTCTGGATGTCGGAGGCGTAGCGACGATTTCGGAATCGAGGCCAGCGGCTAAACGCTTGAGGGAGGCCTACAGGCGATGACGAAACTAAAGCGCCTGAATAAAAACAATCCCCGTTCTACCTAGTTCATCTATGAGGCCCCCGCGCGACAGCAAGCAGGCGACTTGTTCATGCAGAACCCTGTCGTTTGTTGGCAGACACGTGGGGTGGAAGTGGTCATCGTACATGGTGGCATGGCGACAACCGGGGAACCCTGGACCATCCTGCCCGTATTGCCGTTTGTTGGTAAGCCATCCCACGCTCATTGCCTGATTCAGGATTGGTTGAGTCGAAGTTCGGCCTCGAATCATTTCGAGGGCGGGTGAAATGCCGAAGGACAACAGCGCCATGGTGGTAATCTATCACGCAATCTGTCTGGTGCGGGACTTGGGGAGCACGCAATGCCTCACCTGTGTGTCGCCCTATTGCCCCTCCGATCGACATGGCTCCGACTGCGGCCCCCTCTCCCCAAAGAAGAGGTTGGATAGATGTCGGTGATAGGGTCGCGGACGAACCCCCCCCCACCCTTTCCCCCCCCCAAATGCGACTTTTGAAATGTATAACTGGCGGGAAAGGGTGTATCTCATGGTAGTGTTTGCATCCCGTACCATATCATTCGGCATATCCCATCACCACCATGTCAAATATTGATCTTCCCAGCAGCCAGACGGTCCTGTTGTTGCACGGGCCGAAGAAGCCGTACGAAGTCACGACCGGCTATGCGATACCAGAGGTTCAGAGCGAGAATGAAGTTCTCGTGAGGGCCGAGACGTTCGGCTTGAACCCCATCGACTGGAAGGCACCGTAAGCCCCTTTCAAGAAAAAGAGGCCCTGACTGCAGTGCCGTCGCTGACTAGGAGCCCCAGCGACTTCAATTTTGGAATTCCAGTGCTGCCGTACATCGCTGGCAGGGAGCTCGTCGGCCGCGTTGTCAAGCCTTCCAAGCCTGGCTCGAGGTTACGTGAAGGCGACCAGGTGCTCGTCATCTCCACCGACTACCGAGACCTGCGCAAGGCCGGCTTTCAGGAATACGTCGTGTCTTCAGACTTCAACACGGTTCGCATCCCGCCGAACGTCCCGAGACAGCCGGGTGCCACGATCGGCGTGGCCTACGTGGCGGCCGTCCTGTCGCTTGGCGTGTGCATGGGTGTCGACTTTTCCAGCATCCTCGACGGGCCCGACCTGCTGCAGGTTGTACGGTCGGTCGAGCCGGACCTGCTGCCGCAAGATGTCAGGCAGGAATGTCTTTCGGGCATCCAGGACCGGGAGCGGGCAGTGCCGGGCGACTGGCTGGCCATTCTGGGGAGGTGAGTCTTTGTGGGGAAAACAACTGGTTGAAACAACATGCTGACACGGACTCCAGGCTCGTCGACATCAGCCAATCTCGCCGTCCAGCTCGCCCGTCTGGCGGGCCTTCGCGTCGTGACCATCGTCGACAAGGCCAAGCACGGCCTGCGCCTGGCGGACCACGAGATCCTCCGCCCAGACCTCCTCGTCGACAGCCACTCGCCAGCGCGGGCCGTCGAGATCATCCGCGCCAACGTCGGCAAGAAGCTCCGGTTCGCACTCGACACGACGGGTCGCGATTCGGCCAAGTCGCTGCTGGACGCGCTGACACGGGACGATGAGCTGGAGGGCGTCAAGGTCGGGGAGGAAAAGACGACAACGACGACACCGCCGCCGAGCCCTCCCGATACGCCGCGGAGGCAGAGGAGTCAGTCGGCCCATCTCGTCGGCTTGACGGGCTTGCCGAAGGGCCAGGCGCCCGAGGGTGTCGCGTACCATACCGTTCCCATCAAGATCTTCCACGAGGTGCCGGCTGTCGGCGAGGCGCTCGTGCTGTGGCTCGAGAGGCTGCTGGAGAGCGGATTAGTGAAGCCGCCCGAGGTGCTCGCAGCGGAGCAGGGCTTTGACGGCGTGAACAGAGGCCTCGATCGGATGCGAAAAGGCGAGATCTCGGGTGGGCGCATGGTCGTCGACATTAGCTAGACTGACAGCATCGGAAAAGGAGAAGAAAAAAGAAAGCAACAATAGTAGAATGGTGCGATTCATGAGCCTTGGGGTCCTCTGCATGCTTAAGTACGGCGCATTGTTTAACTCATTGGTCCTGGATGATTACATTGGGGATTTCTTGTCGTACATCTCCGACGGGTTACAGCTTTGTTACAGCTTTGGCCTTGCCTGCCTTGCGCTCGGCAGCAAACTCTTCCCGCGCGATCTCTCGGCTTCGAGCTCTCCTCCGGTTCCAGATGGCCTCGGTGGTCTCAAAGTTCTCCTGGTGCAGCAGATAGGCGCTCTCCTTCCACATCTCGGCCTTGAGCACGCTGTAGACGCCAGACTTGCCCCTCTGGGTCAGCTTGCGGTCGGCGATGAGCTTGAGGGCCTCGTCGAGGCCGCCGAGGGCGTCCACGAGACCGGCCTCGAGGGCGGCAGGGCCCGGGAAGCGCTTGGCTTCGAGAACAATCTCCTGGTAGATGCGCGGCGACGTGCACTTGAGGCGGAAGATGGAGGACATGGCGGGCTTCAGAGGGGCGCCAAACTCGAGCTCGTTCATGCAGAGGAAGCCCTTGCTGGGGTTCATGACGCGGTAGTCGTGGTGCATGGCCGTCATGAAACCGCCGGCAAAGGCGTGGCCGGGGATGAGAGACACGGTGGGCATGGGGTAGGTGAGCAAGCGGTGGTAGAGCTTGTAGAGCGAGTCAGTCCAGAAGCCGGGCGTGGTGAAGGCATGATCGAGATCGAGGCCGTTGGAGTAGAACTTGGTAATGGCAGAGGTCGTGACGACGACACCGACAGGGTGAGAAAACTCGATGATGTCGAGGGCCGTGAGGAAGGCGCGGCAGAAGGGCGTCGTCAGGCGGTTGTCCGGAGGCGAGGACCAGGTGAGGAGATATACGAGGGGCGCAGGAGACGTGCAGACGATGGAGCCTCCGACGTGGTCACCGAGGGCGGGGATGGGCACAGTGAAGAGGGCGTCGGCCATGGTGCTGTCTGTAGGGTGGTGTTTGAGGGTGGTGTTTGAGGGTGGTGTTTGAGGGTGGTGTTGGCAGGTGGTGTTGGCAGGGATGGACGGCACTGTTCTCGTCGTCAAGGTTGTCAAGACGCTGAAATGGGCCGAGACTTGTGATGGCTGCGAGCAAGAGAAAATGCTCTGCGACTTGTACGCTGCAACGAATTTCCAACAGTGATGGTTGGTGTCGAGCAGATGAACAGCAGCAAGGCGAGAGTTGAAGAGGATCGTCGCCCGTGAGACCCTGGTTGCCTGGTTCAGACCTCGGTTCGGCAGTGGAGGGGAAACACCCTAGGTGTGCTACTAAGTATGCAGCCCCGCGCAGCTTGACTGACCTCGCGCCACGATGAATAATCAGCAAATATAGTTCATCAAGTCATCAGATTGCCGAGGGGGAAGATGGAAGATGGATTCGAAATGGTTGGAATGACCTCTTGGAGATGCCAACAGATCCGAAGACTGGTCCTGGAGAGAGGAAGGAAGCACGTGAAGGGGAAGGGGCATGAATGGCATGTCCTCGATGGGATGTGCCGGATGACATGGGATTGCTGACATAAGGCATGGCCAGCCACACTTGTCTCCAGTCTCGAGGCTACCCCGCCATTGTGGCTGGTGTCATATGTCTCACATGACGACATCTAGTCCATGTCCAATAACGACGCGAGCTCAGCTCTGT
>NW_003315038.1:4557485-4560386 GCF_000150825.1 Verticillium alfalfae VaMs.102
CGCAGCTCACCGACGGCGCCGTCAAGGTGTACGACCTCGGCGCGCGCGGCATCCACGGCCAGGCGCCGACGACGGCGTTCCTGGGGCTCGGCGAGGGCGTGTTCCGCCTCGTTGACGACACGACGCAGCCCGACGACGGCATGGTCTTTGTCATCACCAACGTGCGCGCCGGCGACATGCACGACCCGAACCTGGTCTTTGGGTGGACGATGGTCGGTTCGCCGGGCGTCATCAAGGCGCCGAGCGACGACTACACCATCACGGGCGCACCGGCGGCGCGGATCGCCAAGGCGCTGACGGCACACTGGCACGAGCGCGTGAAGCCCCTGTTCGACAACATGAACGAGCAGGAAGCGGCGTTTTGGAAGATTTCGTGCTCGGACCCGAACGGCGTGCCCACGTGGACGAACGAGCCGCGCGTGACCGTCATTGGCGATGCCATCCATGCCATGACGCCTGCTGGCGGCAACGGCGCGAACACGGCGGTGCGCGACGCCGCTCTCCTCGGCAGGCTCCTCGTCGAAGCCTGGGAGCGCGGCGACGGCGAGCAGTGGCGGGGCGTGACCGACGCGTACGAGAAGGAAATGCGCGTGTACGGCAGCGAGGCGGTCAAGGCGAGCTTCGGTCAGGCGACGAGCCAGTGGAAGGTCAAGATTGACCTGGCCACGGCGCCGACAATCAATGAGTACGTGGCGCCCAACTGAGCGGATCAAGGCATGTCAAGCATGCCAAGCATGCCGCACATGTCAAGCATGTCAAGTATGTCAAAGCATGCCAGGATACGAATTTTGAGATGTCGAGAAAGATGCGATCGTAATTGAAACGAGTATTCTGTCCGTAAAGATTTGTCGTTCATCGCGTTGATAGTCGAATAATCCCCTCTACAGCCAAAGGGGCCTGCTGAGTCAGCCGTCGGCACCCGGATCCGAAGACCCGACAGTCAGTTCGCACGCACACGCAAACGTGGGGCGGCGGATTCTTCCAGATCCCTTCCCTCCCAAGCCCAAGGCTTCCATCCTGGCATCCTGGCTCTCCAAGCCTCCACCACAACGACCAGACGGCCACTTTCAAACGCCCGCCCCTCCCCCCCCCGTCTCTGTCCATTTGCCCTTGTCCGATGCTGCTCCACGTCAGGCACAGGCACAGGCACAGGCACAGGCACAGGCACGCCCACAAGAGGCGGTGCGGAGAAACAGGCACCAGGTCATCATCGCTCTCGGTCCGACCTCGTGCTAGGAACAGACGGGACTAGCTTTCGTTCGCCTCGTCTTGCTTCGGGTCTCTCTTTGTCGCCGTTGTCAGCCTGCCCCCTCGCGGCTTAGTCGGATCCCCGGCTTTTTCTCCAGATTCTTTCTCTCACGCCAACCCGCCGCGGACCTCTACTTCCCCGACTTGTCCGCCCGGTGTCCTTGGCCCCAACGACGACGACGCTCTACAGATTGCCAGACCATTTCTTTTTTCCTTGACCTGGGTACCATGTTGCATGCTTTTGCTGACGAGTCTGACATTTCCCTCTACGTCAGTCCGCCGACCTCTTTCTGCTCTGCTTTGATCGATACTTCCGATCGGCATTGAGTATTCTTCCGGCCCTGCCGAGCTCTCCCCCCCCCCCCTTTTCTGCTTCCCGACTTGCATTCTCAACTTGCTCTGGCTGTGACCCTGCCCTCGCCGACGACAGCCCGTTCCCCCTCCACCTCTGGGGCGCCCGCCTCCGCCAACTTCCAAAATGCCCGACAAACAGATCACCACCATATCCTACGCTGCTGGCGCCTCCCTCGCCGCCATCGCTCTCGTCTACGTCTTTGCTCCCAATTTTGCCATTGACGAGGCCGCCACATCATCTTCACGCAAAAAAGGCGTCGTTGGCCTGCGCAACTATGCCAACGACTGCTTCATCAACTCGACCCTCCAGGCCCTCGCCGTCTGGGCGACCTCCGCATCTACCTGATCCGCGAGACGCACAGGCGGTACATAGAGGACCCCGCCGTTTACGCCCATCTCGTCCAGCCCGCAGGCCAGGCGCTGCCGCAGTGGAAGCTCCAGAACCTCCAAAAGGGCATCGTCTCACAGGGCCTTAAGGATATGCTCGACGCCCTCAACGAGAGGCCCATCTACAAGAAGAGCACCTCGGCCGCCGACTTTGTCAGGGTCCTCGAGCAGGCCTTTAAGCAGCGCATCAGTCGCCAGCAGCAGGATGCGCAGGAGTTCCTGCAGATCGTCGCCGAGCGTCTCAAGGATGAGTACCACGCCGGCGAGCGCGCCAGGGCCCACGCGAGGAACGCCGTCGCCCAGGGCACCATTGCTTCGCAGCCCGTCGACGGCGTCGCTATTCAGGAGAGGCTCGAAGGCTTGGCTGCGGCGGCGGCTGCGGCAGACCCGAACAACTCTGGTAGCGCCACGGGGACCGACTCTTCGGCCAACCCCACACCACCCACGATACAGACCAACGGTGTCGTGCCGAACGCGCTGCAGGACGAGGACGAGGGCTTCCCCATGGAGGGCCAGCACGAGTCGCAGCTCGAGTGCCAGACGTGCGGCCACAAGTCGGCACCGAAAACCGAGACGTTTGTGACCCTGACCCTTCGCGTTCCGCAGGTCAGGTCGACAACGCTGAGCTCGTGCTTTGACGAGATCTTCAAGACGGAGTACATTGACGACTTCAAGTGCGAAAAGTGCCGCCTCGTGCACGCCGAGGAAATGCTCAAGAAAGAGATTGAAAAGTCCCCGTCCGACAGCTTCCGGCACGCCAAGACGGCGGAGCTCAAGAAACTGCAGCACGCCATTGCGTTCGACCCCGACAACGTCCCCGAAGACGTGACGCTGCCAGACTCGCGCTACGCACCCAAGCGGCGCATCGCGGCCTCCGCCCGCATCACAAAATTCCCCAAGGTCCTCACGATC
>NW_003315038.1:4560880-4569741 GCF_000150825.1 Verticillium alfalfae VaMs.102
CCGGGAGCGAGAGCGGGACGACACGGCGAGCCTCCGCTCGGTCGCCGCGTCCACGCGCTCGGCCCTCTCGCGCATCTCCCTGTCACGCGACCGCGGCGGTGGCGGCGGTAGCGGTTCCGTCTCCGTCTCCGGCACAGCGACGCCCGTCGATGGCGCGACGCCCATGGCCGTGCCGCCGGCGCCGAGGCCGCACCGGAAGCGCAAGACGCCGGACCGCTGGTGGCGCATCAGCGACGAGAAGATCCGCGAGGCCAAGACGGGCGAGGTCCTCGGCATGCAGAGGGAGGTGTACCTCCTCTTCTACGAGCTCGACAAGGACGATGACGGCGGCGGTGACGGCGGCGGCGGCGGGGATGCGTGTTAGGATGAGGACGCCGCGGGCGACGACCAGGGCGGCTGCGTGAGCAGGATGCTCGCCTTGTTCGGGCGCAGGGGGTACGTCTCGCTGGCGTAGCGTTGTGATGAGACGAAGAGGCGTCGCGTGATGGGCGATGGTGTGTGCTTTGTTGTACTATCTTGCATGAACGGCATGGTGGGCGTTTTTGCTGCATTGGATGCATAGATGAATTTTCTTCCTGTCTTTTTTTTTGGGCTACAAGGATCTGTCTGCCCTTGGCTGAGGGCATTGGAAACCCCCGGCAGAGCGACCGCGGCGACAGCCTACAAAAGTTGGACACTATACGTTGGGGTGCAGAGCCGGGCAGGTTAGAAGAGAAGAGAGGTCTGCGTGATCGGACGCAGACGCAGACACCCATGACACAGCCTTGTACAGTAGAGCTAGATGAAGTGATTAGACTTGCCTCCCTCACTCCAGAACGCAGACGTCAACGACACGTCACAATGTCCGCATTCGAGAAACGCACAAGGCCGCCAAGGCAAAAGGATAATGGTGTCATTACAAGGCATACCGCACCCAACTAGACCTCAACTCCAGGCGCCACCGTGCTACTGTGGATGGCCTCTATCCCTCGCGTGCTCGATCCATGCCGTCCGTGCCTCCAGCCGCCTACTGTCCCAGCGCCTCCTTGGCCAGCGCCAGATTGGCGTCCTCGCTCGCCGGCGGCTGGCTGCGGACCTTTTCAGCCTTGTCGGCGTCGAAGCGCCACAGACCGCCCGTCTTGTCGGCGTCGCCCGTCAGCGGCAGGCCGACGTGGTTGCCGAGCGACTCGAGCACGGGGTCCTGTCCTTTGAACTCGGAGAAGTAGCGCCTCTCCCAGACGCGGCCCTCGCTGCGCTCCTTGGCGCGAAGCTCGCGCTGGGCGTTCTCAATCTTGGACTTTTCAAACGACAGCGTGTCCATATCGCCCTTGGCGACGGCGGCGGCGACCTTGGCCCAGGCGCGGCGGGACTCGAGCGGGTGCTGCTGCTCGACGGGCGCGACGATGAGGCCCGTCGGCTCGACCTTTGTGGCGTCGTGCGAGTCGACGAGCGTCTTGGACGAGTTGGTCTTGGCGGGGCCCGAGTGGATCTCAAACGTCTTGGTCCAGACGCCCGAGATGTTGTAGAGGACCTCCTTCTCGCGGCCCGTGGGGTAGAGCACCGCCGAGATGGTGTTCTTCTTGCCCGAAAGCCAGCCCTTGCCTGAATAGTCAATCTTGGCGGTGAAGCCGGAGGAGGAGGTGATGAAGGTGGAGCCGTCGAGCTCGATAAAGGGCGAGCCGAAGAGGAGACCCTCAATGTGCAGTGACGGCAGCGTGATAAGGTACGTCTCCGTCTTCTTGTCGGCGTCGCCAGGGATCGGCACCGTCAGGACGGCGTGGCCGATCTGCTTGATGTTGATGGTGCTCTTGAAGGTGGCCTTTTGCGCGTTGTAGCCCTCGAGGTGGACGCCCGAGGCGAGGTTGTTGATCGAGTAGGCCGTCGCCGGTGGGTGGTGGCTGTCGAGGTGCATCCGTCAGCAAATCCATCCGCTTGCTGATCCAGGCGAGGCGTCACGGGTCAGGGACACAAACTCACCTGACTTGCTCGCTGATGAGCTCGGTGGTGCCCGCGGCATCCTCCCACTTGCCGAGGAAAAGCTCGCCAAGGAAAGGGTTCAGCGGCTTCTTCTCGTTTCCGTACTGCTCGCTGCGGCTGGCGTACTGCTGCTTCAGGGTGCTGACGAACCACTTGAGGACGAGCAGGGCGCGTTTCGCGGGGTCGGCCTCCTTGGCGGGGGCGGCGAACAGCGAGGGATGTTCACACCAGTAGGAGGAGAACTCTGTGAGGGAGGTCGACGAGACGATGAAAGGGGGCGCCGTCAGGGAGGAAAGGTCGCCGTTGAAGGAAGCAATGGACTGGGAGCTTGTTAACGCGGGTTGGTGCAAGGGAAGCTGCGAGGTCATGCGACATACCTTGACGAAAGAAGTCCAGCTGCTGGAGCCAGCCACGGAGCCCTGTGCGTCTGCCTGGGAGGCCATGTTTATGTGGTCTGGAAGAAGAGAGTGATTGCCGTCTTGTGGAGGTTGGGTCGATTCACGATGCAGGAGTACACAGCCGTCGTCGTGTGGCACGATATGTACTGTGCGATGCGTGTTTATTTGATGGGGATGGCGAAGATGTCAGCGGGGTTGAACGAGATGCCGCAATTGTTTTTGGTTGCCCCTGGCGAATGCCTGCGCACTTGAGCACAGGGGGTGGTGGATAGGCTTAGGGGGCGGGGGGCGGAAACGGCGGGGCACTGTGACCACGCTGAAGAGCCAAGAATGAGTTTTTCGTTGTGCGGAATTAGGGGTCTCTCAGGATTAGACTTTTGGGTCCTACTGGGTTAGGCAACGAAGCTCGTGGGTGATTCTCAGATGAGGTTGAGACGAGATCAGGATCATGGAACAGGATCAGGGGAAATAGCGATACGCAAAACAAGATGCTGTTGACGTCAAGAGACACGCATGTAATTACCCCTCGATGATGGCTGCCCACCTCCCAACATTTGGCATCTCGCCATCTGTCGCCCTGACGCCGACGTCATGGACCAGGCACCAGAGCTGCACAGCCACTGCCTGTGGCTCACATGGTCTCCCTGTGCCTAGGTATCTAGACATCTACCTAGGTGAGGTGAAGTACCTACCTACCTAAGGTATATCGTAAGCAGGTAAGATACTTCAGAGTTCTCTCAGGCAGAGTCGTGTCGCCTCGATTATCAAGGCCTTGGACATTCCTCATCGTTGAGAAACTCCCTGCATCAGGAGCATGCGCATGGATACGCACCTTCCCGTTCGTCGATTTGAACTGTGGCGCCCAAGGCAAAGTACGTGAGCACCAGAGAAATCATGTCAGTCTGACGCGAAGTAGATGCCCCAAGCAGCAAAGACCATCCTTGAGATAGAGACCCCGCAGCGCATTGTCCAAAGCCGCCAGAGACTCCCTTGATACGAATATATATCCGCAAGTCTGCCGCTCCCACAGACAATTGCCGTACAATCGACAGCCCGCGATCGCCCACATTCGCTATTGGTGTTCAAAGCGGCAGTTCTGCCAAGTAGTAGCCGACGACTTGAAACATCATCAGCAGCCTCTTGTACGTCGCCAAGATGCTCAGTCGGAGATGATTCGGAAATTCTGGCGATCCAATGCTCTGATGCGACCCTGTTGTTGCTGCTCTTGATGTCGGACAGAATGCCTAGACCAAACCACGCCATTCGCATCTCGTTCGCGATGAGTAGAGCGGGGTTGCTCAGATGGCAACCGCCTTGGATGCCTGCCTACGACACCATCGCCAACGAATCCCCCGTTTTGAGCGATGACATTGGCTGAAATTGTCACACGCAGCTCTCCCGGTCAGCCATAGAGAAGCCATCATTAGACCCCTGAAGCTAGCAGTCACGTCAAATGTCGGCGGGCTCCTCCAATCCCCGAAACTCCGCCTGAGTTCGGACATAACCAGCACGGCTCCTCCTCCAGTCGTCGGCTCTACTGCCCCGGTACGCGGCACACATGCGGGGCAGGGGACCGAAGCCGAGACGATACTCTCGGGTACTTGCATTGGCCAAGTTTGGTTTGTTCGAATGACAGCACTGCAAGTAGCGTAAGTTCCATCCCTTCTATGCGCCTTCACGGCTCGAGATCACGCCACATGCAGGAGTATAAGCTAGGGAGTTGAAATGCATATAGAGTTTCCTTACCCCAGGTTTACTAGTGGTGATATCTCGGCAAGTCGAAATTCTGGGGTTCATTGTCGGTGTTCGGAATCGCTCGGAAGGGCGCACGAGCTCCCAACGACAGACGTCCTTCGGTTCTGCTTTCCGCCTTGCGCTCTTGGAAATTCCGGGCCATTGATCACGACTTGGCCAACATGGCAAGGCGCAGTATAAAGAACACTCAATGTTGATGAGCTTCCATCAGGGTTCTCAGTTACTCATTCCCACCCACGGCACACCCAATCAAATCATCGACAATACTTAGCATCCTTGCTTGAGTTGACTATAAGGAAACCGCAATTACAAACATGTCTTTCCCTCTTCATCCTTCTCTTGTCAACGGCATCACCAAGGGAAACCCCTCTTTCCAGGGCGGTGTCCTGAAGTGCAAGTGTTCAACCTCTCCCGTCACAGTCACTCTCCGCAGCAACGTCGCCCACAACCATGCTTGCGGCTGTTCCAAATGCTGGAAGCCAGAGGGTGCTCTCTTCTCCATCGTCTCCGTCGTGCCCGTTGACAAGCTCGAGGTGACGGCCAATGGCGACAAGCTGGCCGTCGTCGATCCTAGCGCCACTATCCTGCGCCACGCCTGCACCGGCTGCGGTGTTCATCTGTATGGCCGTATTGAGAAGGATCACGCCTTCAAGGGCCTCGACTTTGTCCACACCGAGCTGTCCGACGAGAAGGGCTGGCAGGAGCCCCAGTTTGCCGGTTTTGTGACCTCTATCATCGAGCAGGGCTTCGACGCGAGACACATTGACGATGTAAGGGCTCAGTTCGAGTCTCTTGGCCTTGAGTCTTACGATGCTCTGAACCCTCCCCTCATGAATGCCATTGCTGCGTTCACGGCCGCCAATGAAGCCAAGGCCTAGGCTCCGGACGGTACTACCGGCCAGTGTACCATGCCATGGCATTAGAAAATTGTGGATCAATCAAATTGTATGAGGGGCGTAGCGGAAAAGTGTTTACCAAGGCTGACGAGGTTGATGAACGGGGCGAGCGAGGAGTCTGGTGGGTGTTGAATTTGCGAGAAGCTTGTCTCGCGGTTGGGAAATGAGTAGGCAGCTTGGTCAAAAGCAAACCATAACCCCGAGTCAATTGTCAGCTCATTGTGTTTGCCTTGGATTTGTGTGCAGCTCGTGATGGCCTTGCGGGAACGTAAGCTCGTGTGACGTGCGTACCGGGTGAGATACGAGTGCCACACTTGTTAAGCCGTCATTCGAGACAGCCTCATGGTACGGACATGTTGACAGATCACAACCACCATTCAAGCGGTGCGCCATTGATTGCCTGGGATGTCTCAGTCTCAAGGCCCAGCAAACTTTTGCTAGTAATAGGCTGCGTGAAGTGTGGCTCCGTCATCCGGGGAAGGAAGATGCGGAGGTCGCCAAGAAAGAGGGGGCGGAAAACTGTCGGAAAGCTGGTCGATTTCCCGCCTCGTGTAACTCAACTGGCTTAAAAGACAACATCCTACAAACCTCTTATACAGACGTCCTTATCATGTCTGCCTGCGTTTCCTCAAGAGACTCAATAATGTCATCCGTCAAAGAGCAGAAGGATGCTGCCATCATCGAAACAGCCCGCACACTCAGGGGGACACCATGGTGTGACGAATACGAGAAGATGATCTCTGGCATGCTGTGAGACCAAACCCCGAGTGCAAAAACCAGGCCAACGACTGACCTCTGCAAAAAGATATGATTCTTTGATTCCGCCGTTGACAAATGCTCGTCACGAATGTCGTATTCTGGCGCATGAGTACAACACCATGCCGCCGACCCTCGGAACAGCGGACGAAATAGCCGCCAGCGTTTCGAAGATCCTTAAGCGCTGGCTCGGTTTGTGGGAGAAGGCGTCTTCATAGAGCCTCCGTTTACGCAGACTACGGCTGCACGTGGATCATTGGGAAGAACTCGTAACATGAACTTTGGCTTCACCGTCTTGGACACGAGCCTGGTCGTCATTGGCGAGCGCGTCATGCTCGGTCCCAACGTGCACATCTACAGCGCAGGTCATGACACGAGCGTCTTGTCCCGCGTCAAATGCATCGAGTTTGGCCACCCGGTGCGCATCGAGGACGACTGCTGGATCGGGGGCAATGTCACGATTCTCGCAGGGGTCACGATCGGTCGGGGCTGTACGGTTGGCGCAGGATCGGTTGTGTCACGGAGCCTGCCGCCTTTCTCTGTTGCCCTTGGGTCGCCAGCAAAGGTTATCAAGAGACTCCCGACTTTGGAGGAAGAACTGGCTGATCCGCGGAACATTTATCATCGGTTCCCAGATCGGTCCTGAGATTGCTCATCGGCCTTTAACTCTTAGAAGACAGTAAGATTTATACGGAGGCTTTCGTTAGTAGCCTGAGGTGATGCGGGCCCCTCTTCGAAAAGCCCCTCTTCGGAGAGCCCCTCTTCGAAAAGCCCCTCTTCGGAGAGCCCCTCCTCGAAGGTGCAGAATTGGAGCCTAAGTTGCACTCTGTGTCAGGCGACTGCGATGAATGGATGAAACAGGCCTGCCACCCCAGTATTTTGAATTGAATGAGCATGATGTGTATCCGTTCAAGTAGCTGGTAAGACCGGGCAAGAACCAGAAACTTCGCAGAGTAAGGTAGCCAGCTCGTTATTCGCCGTTGTAGGCTACTGGAGACAGAGTTTCAAGTGAGCCACCCCCCGCAGGCACTAGAACTAACACGTGGACTAACGTCAAGGATGGAACTCCTTTAGCATATAACAAAACATCCCTTCGATAAGCGTAGCACGATGTCACGATGGGCATCAAGTTAATCATCAATCGTTCGCTTCCGCACCTGACTCAGCCCTGACTTTCATGTTGCAGCTCGCGTAAGAACTTGTCTCGCATTTCAAGAGCTTGCAAACACGGAGGTTTTATCTCTTGGACGTTGTTCCGACGTAATCGGCTTGTAAACTCGGGTGTGCGAGGTTCTGTCGTGACAGGATAGATGACACCGAAATTGCCCGTCAGCCTATAAGTACCTACCTATCCGCCACTACACTGGCCTTACAGCACATCATTCTTCATCACTCCATACAAATCATTCAATCTTTCTACGAAATTCAAGTGGCAAGATGCAAATCGGAACTCTTGTTATCGCTTCCTTCGTCACGCTGGCAATGGCTGGCATAGGGGAAAGAACATACATTTCCTACGGTGCACTAAAGCGAGACACAATCGCATGCTATGGCCCAGACGAGCCTATTAACCGCTGCTATACTGGTCCAGGAAGTTCTGCCAATCCATACACCCGGGGCTGTTCCGTGATCACTCGTTGCGCTAGAAAATTCACCGAGAACGACGTTGCTTTAGCTGAGGATGATTAGGGTGAGATACGAACTAACTCGAACCTCCGATCCTCAAATTGACGCCCAAACAGGCTAATCCCTACCCATCCTCGGTTCGAAACGCCCTTTGGATCCTGCCAGTCTCACGCCGTCTGACAAACAACGTGATGAGAGTCTCGTTGGGCGCAATCGTGGCGTGACACCCACCAGAACTTCAACCCCGGGATTGAAGATAAGGTCAGAAATTTAGGCAATAGGGTTGGGCCCATTACGTACCGGTCGTTCAAACCGCAAAGCTTGGAAAATGTAGATTCGTTCAATGGCGCATATGTTCTAGACGCTGAGAAAGCTTCATGAGAGCTTATCCCGGTGGCAAGATCACTACCAGTCAGAAACTGCAGGGCAATAAAACCCGTTATTTGAAGACGCGAGGGTCTCATATTGATTGAGCCACTATTCTTGAAGGCCCATGCTTCGCTTGTTGCTGTTGCGTGTGTATCAACACACTAATCAAACACTTGAAATGGCAAACCTCGCGGGCCGTAAAATGTGTCGAACATTGCAGGTTCACAGGACCATTAATCGCTAAGCATTTTATGCCAGTCGTAGAAAGGCTCATACATTGAAAGATGCCTACCAGAAAGCTCGTACATTGTGACGAGAGGTACTGCAAGGAGAGGCTTGTTTTATGACGACCGTTAAGACTGTATTTGAACATAAAGATGCCTAGATACGAGAAATGATTTCTTTTTCCGCTCTAAATCAACCCACGACATGTTGACCACAAAGCCATTTCAGTTATATAGTCGCGCTCAAGACATCCAGGGTTAGACTCACCGAAGCTCCACTTCACCATGTCTCACCGACCCACCGAGATTAGTCAACATACCTTACCATGATGTCGTTTGGTCCCAGCAAAGGAAATTTCGAGCGAGGCATCGCGACAGCTTTCTCGTCTGCCTTGCACCTTTCCGAATCCCGACCCCCCTCGCCATGTCCTCGACCTCGTCAGACGCCGCATCCCTCCTCAATATCAATGCACTCTTCGATAATCCTCTCTTCGCCGGCGGCATCGGGCTCGCGTCCATCGGCGCCGTAGCCGCGTTTGGCCGCAAGGCGTCCTCATCCCCGCGGGGTCCCGCGGGCCCGCCGCCTCCTCGTCAATGTCGAGATCATCGTCAATGTCGAGGATCAGCAAACAAGACCCCCGCCTACCCGTGGGTCCTCGCCTGGCTCTCTCAACCGCGGCCGACCCCGGGCTTTTGTTGCGTCGCGCATCACGCGCATCCACAACCTCTCCGTGCAGACGACCACGGCGGGCGCCCGAGGCGGTGCGCTCAGCGGAGGGGGCCCCGGCCCCGCACACTTCTTCCTGCAGCCGGGATACGGACGCCATGTGATCAAGCACAAGCACGCGTACATTGCCGTCAACCGCGAGAAGCACAACACG
>NW_003315038.1:4569900-4573046 GCF_000150825.1 Verticillium alfalfae VaMs.102
GCGTCGTCGTGCTAGACGAGGCGTCAAGGAAGGCATCGTCGACGACGTCAAGGACTTATGACGCGACAGCAGTGGTACGTCGACCGGGGCATCCCCTACCGGAGAGGCTATCTCCTGTTTGGTCCGCCTGGCAGTGGCAAAAGCTCGTTCATCCAAGCGCTGGCGGGCGAGCTGGACTTTAGCGTGGCCATGGTCAACCTCAGCGAGATGGGCATGACGGACGACAAGCTGGCTTTTCTCCTGACGAAGCTTCCGAAAGGCGAGCATACTGCTGCTGGAGGATGCGGATGCGGCGTTTGTCAACCGGCGACAACGCGACACGGACGGCTACAACGGTGCGACCGTCACCTTCTCGGGACTGCTCAACGCACTGGATGGCCTGGCAGCGGGAGAGGAGCGAATCGCGTTCCTGACGACGAACCACATCGATCGCTTGGACCCTGCGTTGATTCGACCAGGGCGTGTAGACATGATGATGCGAATCGGCGAGGCGTCAAGGCACCAGGCCAGCCAGATGTGGGATCGATTCTACGGCGACATCGACGTTGATGGGTCGGCTCGCGAGAGGTTCCTTGCCAGGCTCGATGAGCTTGGATTGTTTGGCAATGGGCAGGATGACGAAACGAGACACCGGCACACGAGCACGGCAGCCATCCAGGGCCTCTTCCTATTCAACAAGAACGACATGGAGGGGGCCATTGAGATGGCGGAGGGGTTGATCCCCCGGAAGTTTGAGCCTGGTGATGCCGTGCCTGACGGGGCCATCAAGACGAGGGCGTGAATGCTTTGTCGTCCAAGTGTGTCGCACGGCAAACTGTAAGCATATGTATCATCACCAACATAGACTCATGATACCCTTTTCACGGTTCTGGTCCTCACCATGCTCACGGGCCATCATATGTGATGGTGGTGGCTGCCTGTTCAAACTCATGTGAAGTGGGGTCTGGCGCTACACCCCGGTCTGACTCAATCATCCAATCCAACAACAGCAAGCCGCTACGTACATCCATTCAGCTGTCAGGTGCGCCTTCTCTCACGAGCTTCGTCTTGCCCCCGGATCGCACCTTCTTCACCATCAAGTAGTGTCATCAGTCGGCAAGTGCGCCTTAGGTACTTCCTTCTCGGCCTCTTGCATCATGTCGCGACAGACGAATATCAGCGACTTTTTCTCAGCTGCATCACAGCGGCCAAGACCACAGCCCGATGACGAGCAGAACAACATGAACTCACCACACTCCGCATCCACCTGGCGCGGTGCACGCGGCGGATTTGCTCGCGGCCAGGATCGTGCTCGAGGACTCGGACGAGGTGGCCGTGGACGAGACCGCAGAGCCCACAATCCGGACAGCACGCGCCGCAATAGAGATCTCGCCGAAGTCGCCAAGGAGACTCGAACCGTCCTCCCCGACATACTGCCTCACCTGCCCCCATGTCAATGCTTCGAATTCAGAAAGCCCTCCACCTTCGCGACCCTGCTTCACTCAAGTTGCCGACTGCCCGCGACATCCCCGGGCGACGATCAGAGTCGTCAATGCCGACACATTTAATGCTGCGCTGGCACTTGCCGAAGCACATCCTGATGGCGGTCGCGTCGCCGTCTTGAACCTCGCCTCAGATTATCGAGCGGGCGGCGGCTGGCTCAAAGGTGCGCGAGCGCAAGAAGAGGCCCTCTGTTACCGATCTTCGCTTTTTCTGTCTCTGCACAAGCGATACTACCCTTTCGATCACGCCCTCATGGGCATCTACTCCCCAGATGTGGTCATTATCCGCGAGGACATGGCCTCTGGGCATGATCTACTCATCCCGGATGACGGTCTTGGCGCGTTGCCTGTCGTGAGCGTCTTGAGCATAGCGGCACTGCGAAACCCCACGACCAAGAAAGTCCGGCTGCATACAACCACGGGGGCCGAGGAGCACATCGAGTTTGCCGACCCCAGAGACCGGGACGTGACCAAGGGCAAGATGCGGCTCTGTCTTCGCATGGCCGCTGCCAAGAGTCACGGACTGCTCGTTCTCGGGGCGCTGGGATGCGGTGCCTTCCACAACCCGCCAGGCGAGGTTGCGAGGTGCTGGAGAGAGGTTCTTGGCGAGAACGAGTTCGCCGGAGGCTGGTGGAGGGATGTCGTGTTTGCTGTTCTCGACACCAGGAACGAGGGCAACTACGAAGTCTTTGACGACGTCGTTGGCGGTATGATGGTGTAATTTAGTCGCGAGCCTGACGGCTGCCATCCAGACTCAGAGTCTTTCAAGGCACGTCCTTGTTCTGAACACCTTCAAGGCGCGTTAGTAATAATTTCAACAAGCATGAGTCTTACGAGGCTTTTGCTTCTCCGCGTACATACAGGTCCCGGCCGGGCCCCCTGCTATTGCTCAACAGTTTGCTAATCATAGACAGGTCGCAACAGAAACTATGGAGTGGCAACTAGGACGATGCGGGTCGCAACATTCGGCGGTGGTTGACCGTCTCGTGATGAACCAGTCAGCACCCAACCTCATGCAGGGGCCAGAAGCTATGCTGCACTCGTAAACCTTTTCAATAGGGGCAAATTGCCTCCAGACCACACCAGGCGGCGTTGCTTGTTTGTGCATTGTGCAAGTCTCTGAAAAGGAGTACTGATGTTGTCTTGTGTCGCTACGCAAGCTGCTTCAGCTCAGCGCACTCATCGAGACATGCATCATGACAGACCCTCAACTGCCCCACCGGGAACGGCTCACCCCCAGACGGCAACGCGCCTGCTGTGGCTGGACCGGAAGACCAAACCGGTGGCGAGGATAGACAAAAGAAGCACCTTGTCTCGGGTGCTGTACCCCACAGTGGCCCAGAGCCTCGACCCCGTCCAAAGCCTCTTTGGGTGCTTCCTTTTGTGATGCCGGCAATGGACCGGTAGACTGCTTTTGCCGAATCCCATACGTTGTACCAGGAAATTGGTATTCCAGGCCGAAGCGAATGATGACGCACCTGACATTTGGTGGCTCTCTTTGGTTCATCTGATCGCATACGGGGCTTCCCTTGACTGCCTCGCCGACCCCGGGTCCTCTATCGAACGCTTCAGCTTCATGCTCACCCCATAATGGCAGCCATGATGTTGTATTCCGAGAAGCGGCAGGCTACTGAGGTTACCAGCGACAACTCCCGATGCCTCTAA
>NW_003315038.1:4573146-4574550 GCF_000150825.1 Verticillium alfalfae VaMs.102
CAACATTAGAGGAAAAATTGGTCCCTAGAATGGAAGCCATTTTGTGAGACACCACGGCGGAGAAAGAGCGTGAACAAGATTGCAATTTTCTCCAGACCCTCGGAAGACAAGCCATGGCCTAGTCGTGGAGAAGCGGACAATGACAAACAAATCAGGTTCCAACAATCGAGACGATCAAGGGGTGCCATCACTAGCGCCTCTCAGTTGTACTCACTATTCGGTACCTTGAATCACGGAGCGGCGGGGGATGTTGAGATGAGACACTGACACCGCTACCCGCCTCTGATTGGGACAGGCATCCCTGACCCCACAATGTTCGATCTTTGCAGCTGGGCGTTACACGAACATGACTCCTGCAAGTCCTGTCAGTTGAAGGAAATACCATTTCCGATTTGCATGGTAGTAGGGTCGTAAGCGTCTCTGGCCGTGGCCGAGCTGTCTGGTTCCCATCGACAGACGCCTACTCAACCTCTTTTCATTCGCCCTTACACGGCGCGGCACATGAGTCTCGATGCAATATGACTTTTCTCCCTGGGTTGACGGCACCCACGGCATAACTTGGCTTTGAGACCAAAGGGTTGGGGCTGCGGCTTGGTAGCACAAGCATTGCTTTTCCCGGCGAACAGATGGAGACTGACCTGTCATTTCTTCTGCAGACTGCATCCTCAAGCATCCCGACCCGCCAGATGTGGACGCCTCTGTCCTGAATTAGCATACTGCTGGCCGTTGGTTGATGGCCAATGGCCGCAACAGCTGCTGGTAGCGCATGGTACTGCACGCTGCTGGGTATTCATAATCCAAAGATACTGAGCTTCGCGACGATATGTCACGAGCCTCGAAATTCTAGGCCATAATGCTTCATGATGAATCTTCCTACGGCTTCCGAGCTCCCTTGATCACGGCTTGTCAATATGGGATTCAGACAAACCCTCCTGCGACATTGCCCCGACGGCGGTGGTCCCCAGACAAACCCCACCGGAGGCAAGTTAAGCAACTCAAAATGAACCTCCCTAGATGCACGAAGTACATTCGCCTCAGTCTTCGGCGGTGCTTTTTTTCTCCCTTGGCCTTCGCTCCCGTGAGACAAGACGCCCAAGCGGCATCTCCACGCCAGCATCACGGCGGATCGAGGGAGCTTGCGTCTCGCCCTTCCCTCTGTCACTCCATTCGAGAAGCCGCCGGCAGCATGTCAAGGCCATGGAGATTCTCTATAAATCAAGAGCTCGCAGTCTCCCTCCATCAGACTTTTTCCTCTCCTCATCAGCATCACACTCCAGCTTTCAATCATTTACTTCACTCTCTTCTATTTCTAATAATCACTCTTTCAGAACCTCCTCGTTCTCCAACCCCAACCATCAAAATGAAGTTCACCACTGTCGCCATCGCCCTCTTCGTCGGCCTTGC
>NW_003315038.1:4575062-4586689 GCF_000150825.1 Verticillium alfalfae VaMs.102
TCCAACAACGGAGGCAACGGCGGTGGTAAGGACTACGCGCCTTGCCCTTCCTGGCCTCAGCATGAGCCCCGTCTGCTGCGCTACCAACGTCCTCGGCCTTCTCGCTCTCAACTGCGAGGCTCGTAAGTCACTCACTTGATGCTTACCAGACCAGTATTAACCCGCCTCTTCCAGCCACCAAGACTCCCACCTCGGCCATGGACTTCCAGAAGACCTGCGCCGACACTGGCAAGGCCGCCAAGTGCTGCACCCTCAACCTCGTAGGTGCCAACTCTCTGCTCTCTCATGATCCGCACTAACCCAGCCATCACAGCTCAACCAGGGTGTCCTCTGCCAGGTCCCCGTTGGCGTCGCCGCCTAAGCGGTACCGGTTCCCCGGATAACACACATAGACAGTCTGTCGGGTTGATGTGGGAGCTGCAAATATCAAGCTGGCTTCTGTGAGCCGGCTCTCCCATCTCGGATTGGCAATATACTACATAGCTGTATCTACTGTAACTGGGTACACACGGCAAGGGTGCGCACCGACGCGGCCCTGAAGGATAAAGGATGGTTTCATAGGGCTCTCGGGCCACAAAGATGGTGCTTACAAGCCCAATTTCTTAATACTACAACAGTGTTGCTGAACTTTCGAATCAACCACGTGCTCGCCTTTTTCTTGTTTCCCCTCATAAGCATGCGTGGTATAAGTAACTCATTAATTATAGAAAAAAAAAATAAGCCGTAGTCCCCATACCAGGCGTTCATCACAGTCTTGCGTTCGGGATCCTCAGACGAGGCCAATTTAGCTATTGTTGCCGGTGGCAACGCCCCAAAAGTACGCACTCCATCCGCCAAGGACAAGCAGCACGAGGGAGCCGAAGCAGATCTTGGAGATCTTCTTATTCTTGGCGCCCATTTCCTGGTGGAATCGCTCGTTCCGCTCGTTGAGCTCCTCGCCGCGCGCGATGCGGTGTTTTCTGGTCCACTGCAGGTGCCGAATGTCGACGGACCTCCACGAGAGGAGGATGAGGACGGCGGACACAACGACCGAGAGGCCGGCGAGGACGACGTAGACAATCGTCACCTTGTCGTACGAGTTGTTGTCGTTGTCCTGAATGACACCCGTGACGACTCTGACGATAATGTTCATGCTGGGGGGGCACGTGTTAGTAAACGGTGCGTTGTACGCGGAGCTGGGGGGAGGGCGAGGGGCTGCGTACGCGTTGTTCATCGTGACCTTGAGAGCGTAGGCGGTGCCGAAGACCGAGTTGTCCCACATTGTCGTGCGAATGCAGTCAATGATGGTGACGGGGCCAAAGTTCACGGCGACGGCAAAGACACCAAATGAGGCTGCCGTGCCCGAGGTGCCGCTGGCGAAGCAGACAAGCAGCATGGCGGTGAAGGTGCCAACGCCGCAGAAGACGACTGCGCGATATGTCAGTAAAGAGGACCCCAGAGGCTAAGAAGAGCGATGGAGACGTACGGGAGGACACGCGGTTGCCGTATAGATCCATAACGACGCCCATGATGGGAGCGATGAAGAAACCTGCAGAGACAGTGAGCATACGAACTCGTTACACATCTGCAGGGTGCATACCGGCATATTGCGTGGTGGCGCTGTACCAGCCGGCCGTGATGGAGCTTGTGTCGAAGCGCTGCTCGGCCAGCTCAGTGGCGTTCTGCAGGAACACATTGGCAGTGCTCGTCTGGAAGAGAGAAAAGGCGAGGATGCACCAGAAGCTCCAGGGAAGCTCGACAACCTTGTGCAGGTCCATCTTCTTCTTCTTCTCGACGAGCGTCTCGCCGGTAGCGGGGTCCCTGACGCCGTGGTACCTGCGGTGCGCGACCCTGGTGAACCAGTAGAAGACGCCCGTCACGACATTCGTGAACAGGTTCATGAACACGGCGACCCAGAAGACCCAGGCAAAATTGCCCGTCTTCTTGGCGATGATGTTGGCTGAAGACTTGCCGGCAAAGGCACCCAGCTTGCCGACGCCGAGCTCAAAGCCGAGGGTCGAAGCGAAACCGTTGGACGGGGCAAACCAGGAGGAAAAGACCTTGTACTGGGCGACCTGAGTCGCAATGTCACCGAGGGCGCTGATGATGCGGCCGACAATCATGAACTTGTACGAGCGGGTCTGCGCCGCGCCAGCGACAAGGATGGAGCCAACAGTGAAGATGACGTTGCCGTAGAGCATGGCACCTGGACATTGTCAGCGCCTGCATTGTTCATACGGAGTTCCTTTCTTTGAGGCCTTACCAGCACCAACAATGCGGTCCGTGACGAGACCGCTGAGAAGCATAAGGGCTGTGACCATAAAGTCCTCGCTGGCCTCGAGAAGAGAAAACTGCGTGTTGTTGATCTTGAGCTGCTTCTTCATCGTGCTCTTCATGGCGCCCGTGATGCCGGAGCTCCACCTCGAGCCAAAACCGATCATGGTGACAAGGACAATGGACGCCAGCTTCCACGACAGGGGCACGGGCTGGAGGTCGTCTGATGCATGGTCAGACGAGGCTGCGTCGACATTGGCGGTGGCTTGCGTCTTCTCGTCATTGCTATCACGCACGCTGGGAGTCTCAACCGACTGCTCGGCGTCCCGGGCGGGCATGGGCGACTGAGGCGAGGCCATGTTGAAAGCGAAGTTGCGCAGGAATCGCTGACAATGTTGCAATTAGTAGGCAGATGCTCGCATGTCCAACCCTCATTCCTCGGACGGCGGACCTTCCCACTCTTTATGTTCACACATGGCGCGTCCCACTGAAAGGGTTTTTCCCCAACGAACACGATGAATTGACAATCTCCGGTCAGGAGGAGTTCTGATGCGATTGATTAGATCTGATAACCTTGTCTCGTGGCATCGACTGACTAGCTAGTGCACCGCGCTGACAAGGGCCTCGACAGAACTTGTGTCGACGATTGGGCTGCGAGACGTTCGTTCCCACCAACGAAAGCAACCGAGACTCGGTAGAACGGCGCGCAGCGGAGCCAAGAAAAAATTCTCAGTGGGCGTTTCTGGGGGTATTCCGAAAACACGCGTGACAAACGTGAAGCTAGGCGCTGCAACACGTTAGTGAGCCCACTGGAACGTGGTCAAGCACATAATTAAGCTTCTCTGGGATCAATATCCGCCCGGAAGTATGGCTCGCAGCCAAGCGGGGCTCACGGTAGTTGCTGGCTCGGCATCTATTGTGGTGTGTGTTTCTCGTTGGCACACCAAATTCGCCTGGCCGAACTTGTACCGCCAAGGCGAGGGAGATCTACGAAGCTGCCGTGGCCAAGAACCTGTATGTCCGCACGCACACGCCTGCGCAGGGTCTTGGGAGGACCGCCGAACCAGGTCAGCGGGTCGAGTGTCCACGCGTGGTGGGGGAGCTCGAAAGGCCAGGCTCGTGTAAGGTCCTGCGGGGTGGCCATTCAGCTCGATTAGGCCGGCGAAGCCCGTTCCATGTCGTGCCATTGCCATCCTCCCATGTGTCCTTGCATGCCTGGCTGTTAACTCCGATGCGTCCGCCCTTCTGTCAATATTATCAAGTGTCAGCATGACGCATGGCGTTGGCTCACGCGGTTATGCTTCATGAACCTTCTGATTCGGAGTCTGACCATCGTACTCGAGGGAACATCGTTGAGCCTCTTCCCCATCAACTGTAACCCCTCATCCCCTTCCTTGGCATTGGCGTTGGCTGGAGCCACGAGAAGGCTCTGAGAGGGCTGATCTCGACCAAGACTACAGGGCCTGTGTTGATGTGCGAGTCAGTCGTGAGGCCAGGGAGCGAGAGACCTGTCCTACAAAGTGAAACAGAAGAGGCTGGCTCATTGAACACAGTCTTCAAAAACCAACGACCTGTTCCTTTCCATACTTGCTTGCTGTCGTATTGTCTCGACCCTTCAGAGAAACATACACTCAGAATCATGCGACTCCGCGATGCTGCCAAGAATACTGCCCACGGCTCCTGCGTGCCGCCCGGCAGAACACTCAACCGCCACCTCCGCCCCTCGCTGAGCGCCTCGCCTCACCCCCATGGGGATAAAGAATATGGCCCGTGGTGAAGGGTTCATTATGGATTGATGGCAATGTTGGTTTTGGAGTCATGGAAGGGCCAGTACCATTTCAACCAACCCTCGTCTGCATTTCCATTCCTAGCTTCGACAAGAAATCAGGGATCTTCGCGTCTTCACAGTGTATTCAAGTCTTGAGTGTGCACATCATCGATATACGAATTCGCCATGGGATCTGACAAGAGACTACGCTTTGCCGTCATCGGCGCCGGTCTGATCGGGCCTCGCCATGCTCAGACAGTCATGGAGAGCCCCGACACGGAGCTCGTGGCCATCGTCGACCCGCTCGAGAGCAGCGCTACGTTGGCGAGGGACCTGGATACAGCTCACTACCAAAGCGTCACTGATCTGCTGGCCTCGCCCGCCAAGCCAGACGCGGCCATCATCTGCACGCCGAACCACCTGCACGTCCCGCTGGCCAAGAAACTTGCCTCGGCCGGCGTCCACGTCCTCGTCGAGAAGCCCGTCAGCGTAGACATCACCAGCGGCAAGGACCTCGTCCGACACGTCTCCGCCACGGGCGTCCGTGCTCTAGTCGGGCACCACCGCCGGTTCAACCCCTACATGGTCGCTGCCAAGGCGGTCGTCTCGTCCGGCACGCTAGGGACGATCATGGCCGTCAACGGGCTCTGGGCCCTCCGCAAGCCGGATGAGTACTTCCAGCATCCCGCGGCGTGGCGCCAGACGGAGGCCGGCGGCGTCGTGCTCATCAACATGGTCCACGAAGTCGACCTGCTGCACTTCCTCTTCGGGCCCATCACGAGCGTCCACGCCGAAAAAACGCTCTCGCAGCGCAGGTTCGAGGCCGACGAAGGCGCAGCATTGACACTGCGCTTTCGGTCAGGCGTCGTCGGCAGCTTCGTCGTCGCCGACACAGTCGCATCGCCTTGGAATTTCGAATCCGGGACGGGTGAGAACCCCATGATACCCAAGGCGGGCCAGGACTGTTACCGCATCCTCGGCACCGACGGCAGCCTCAGCGTGCCGGACATGACCGTCTGGTCGTACGGCACAGCCCCCAAATCGTGGACGTCCGAGCTGGTGCAAGAGACGATGCCTGTGGAGAATGGCACGCCTTTTGAGCGGCAGCTTGAGCACTTTGTCGGAGTCATCCGTGGCCAGGAGGTCCCCAGCTGTACTCTGCAGGCTGGCCTCGGGGCGTTGATGGTCTGCGAAGCGATCCGACGAGCGCTCAAGGACAATTCGACCGTGCAGGTTGAGCAATTTTCTCTGTAGTTGCGGACGTAGGACTCCCTGGTTTGACGCGAGACGGAGCTCCTCGGAAGCGCCGGGCACCGGTGTGCGCATCATGTGTGTCAACCGTCAATCTCGACTCGATAGCGCCGGGACAGAACGTCACGGTTATAGCGTGTCATCGGCCTTTGTCACTCGAGTGAGATGCAGCAGGGAGCTCACACTCAGTTGCCGGGCATTCGTCGTCGGAAAGAGATGCTGCAGATTAGCCGTGGGCCCGAAGCCGTCAGTATCACGGACACGGTGAGCTGCACTGCTTAGGAGAAAGGATTTGGGCATCAAAATGACATTAATTCAAGGTAGTCGCACCACACGCAGCTGGGGTGAGCCCGCATCGATCCGATCTCGTAAACTCTCACTGCTTGCTCCACTGCTCGCGCACGTCGCCGAACAGCAGGCTGGGCTGCACGTTCGTAAAGTTGGGCACATCGGCCAGAACAGCCTTCGTCTCGGCGGCGGTGCCGATCGACTTGGCGCCGTCGGCCGAGTCAAAGGTGAGAACGGCAGCGACGGAGAAGGCGGATTCAGCTCCAGCAGCGCCGGAGGTGAAGTTGATGATCTGGTAGTTGATCAGGCCGAGGCCCAGCCAGGCCTCGCGGGCAATCTTCATGTGGGTGCTGAGGTAGTAGTCGAGGTCGAACTTGTCACCCTCGCCCTTAAGGGCAGGGTAGAGGACGGTAAGGGTGGAGGAAGGCATGACGATTGACTGGAGGGAGGCCGAGGTGTGTAAGAAGGGTATCTGGATCGAGTCAGTGCCGCCCGTGTGGTGCTCGACCGGGCGTAGGCGTCTACCTGTGAGGCTGTGAAAATCGTGTGAAGAAGATGTGGTTGTCCCAAAAGTCAGTCGTGGGCGTGCGGCCTCTTTAAACGACGACCAGAACCCCTCCTTTCTGTGTGAGGGGATCAACGACTCCAAGCCACGCAGGCCCAATCAGTCATCGCAGTCTGGCTGATGTCATGCACTGCCTGATCCAGGACACGCTTCACAGCGACTCGTAACACTAAAAGAGATGCCCCACCTGTCCACGGTGGAACGGATCCGAAGCATTAGAAATCGGGACAGCTTCGGACAGATTCTATTGTTGCTTGGATGCGCTAAAGCGCCGACGCGCCGACCGAGGCATCAACCGCAAGAGTGGGGAGGTCCCTTACGGCACAATGTTGGGCCGTCTTGAGCCTCGGATACAATTGTGTTGGCTGACGGAGCAACGCTACAGAGTCAGATGGACTCGCATTCAAGCCAACGCAACGGGCTTGCATGCCGCATGTTCACCACTGAGTCACGATGCCAAGTCAGCGCGGCAAACATGCGGTTGATAGACGCTTTCAAGAGCGTCCGCGTTGTCGACACAGAAGCAGTTCCTGTTGGGGGTATCGCGGACTGGCCCCATGGAGGCGTCAGCGCCAAACAGTGGGACATTCATTCATTAGATAGGACCATCTTTCGAAGCTGAATCAGTCGTCACCCGTCGCCATCAATCCAGAATTGATGCGTCTCGCTTGACGATAACGTCGCGTCTACCAGGCCCGACGCCTCGAAACCATAGTAATGCTGCTCAAAAGCATTCGGCGGCGGTTGCTGCTGTTGCTGCTGCTGCTGCTGCTGCCAAGTCTCGTCGCCATCGTTAGGAGACAGCAACAGGTCGTCGGTAAAGGGCGAATCGTCGTCACCATCACCGTATTCGACAGGGTCAAGCTGCGAGGCTGACCTGCCCGATTGCCCCCGGGGAAGGACCCCCTTGCAGCGGAAACCTGTTGCTCCATGAAGTTGGTCCCTTCGCGCCCAAAAGGCCGATGCTGTATTTCATAAACTCCGCCCCTCGGGCTGTTGATGCGCAAAAACCAGCGTAATTCGGCGAGCTTCCCGAGAAGGGCCTCCCGCTCGGCACCTTCCCTGTCCTGACTCGTCATGCACAGAATGCCCGCAAAGAGCCCAATGATGGCGAGACTGAGGCCCGAAGAAAAGTACCAGAAGCTCTGAAGGTGCTCGGCCTTGAGGCGCTTGACAAAATCTAGGGCTGATGTGAATCGCGTGCTGGCAGCGAGGCGCGTGATGGCATATAGGTCCGGAGCCGGACTCGCCATGGAGTGGGATCGCAGAATCGCGCGATGCAGGGTAATCTCGGCTGTGTAATACGCCAAATGGAGATAGCCTACCGACGAGAGCTTTCGCGGCACAGTGTCACCGACCGAGAGGTCGGTTGGCAGCGATGTCAACCACGCCTTGAGCCGCAGTTGGAGTGGTTTCGCCGACTCCAAGACTTGCTCGATCGTTTGTCGTCTTCGCGTGGCACGCAACGTGAAGAATTGGTCAAGAATATCAGCAACAATTTCCGTCAGAGACACCATGTGCAGAAAAGTCTGCTTGCCCTTCTCAATCTCGGCGCTCCCTTCTTCGAGATCATCGTCCTTGGACGTCTCGGGGAAATCGGATGCCGTGAGCGGCTGGACGTCCCAGTCGTCAGCCCGCAACAGGGATCCACGGCCATACACCAATGCCCCCCATTTGTCCTGCATGAAGAGCGCCCAGGCGACACGTTTCCGAACGCCTCGTTCCCAGTCGGGCACCTGCCAGTCGCTGCAATCAAAGTTCATGCCAAGATTCTGGGCCATGGCGATGAGGTGGCCGGCGAGGGCCCACGAGCTCACGTTGGGCGATTGCATGAGGACGAGGCCGCCTTGAAGGTCGGAAATCTTGGGCCTCTTGTGGACCTCGAACAGCATCTTCAGGACTTTGCTCTCGGAGCACATGAGCATCCGGGTTTCGACATGCTGGAGAGCGCAGGCTATAGGACCACCAGTTCAGCGCCATAATGTAGACGGCTCCCAGTCCTGTCGGCGTCAATTCACGGTAGCTGCGACCGTACTTCTCGAGAAAGACCTTTTTGTGGAGGATGGGGAAGCTCGGGTGGACGATGCGGAAATACAGGTTAACGAGCTCAGGACCGTGAGGCGACACAAAGTCTTCAATCGCATCGAGGTTTGTGAGCTCGGCGTCCATTTCATCCTGCGTGTCGGGCCTCATGACGAAGTGGACATTTTGATTCGCCCGACGGAGAATGTGCTGTGCTTGAAACGACGGGCACTCTCCTTTGGCGTTCCATGACAAGGCGTGTGTCAAAGAAGGGTCAAAGTCCGTTGTTGCGCCGATAATGGCACTAGACTGGCGGTTCTGGTGGCCCAGGGTCTCCTTGAGGAGGGACTGGCCCTTGAGACTCGCATAGTCTTTGACTACGGTGTCGTCTGTGAAGCTTTAGTCTGGGGGTTATCCTCGCGCTCTTCGGTTGCCTCTCGATGACCGTACCCTTGGATCCGGGCCTCAACCGCTGCTTGGGCCGGCTGCCGGTCTGACCTGCCCGTGGGGTGTCATCGTTGGATGACAGGGGGCGTTTCTTCCGAGGCGCGCTTTGAACGTAGGTACACACAGTCGAACGCGATTCGCACAAGACACAGTTGATCGCTTCAGAGGAGGCAAACAAGCAGCGTATCTTTCTTCGTCGGCAATTGTCGCAGGGGCGCTGATCCCTCGATCTCGACACATCCATCGGGGGAGGGCATTCCAGGGCTGTGAGGCCAGACACCGAGCTGAGAATGATGGGAAAGGCGAAAAGAATCAAATACAAAGAGGGCCACGAATCGATGCTGCCGATGGATGGGTGATGATGAACGGATGGATGACATGGAAACAAGACGAGACAATGGGCGAGCTCGGAGCTTTGGGACGGGCGTGTGGGCAGCGACGTTCGAGGTCGCGATGGCCCGATGTGATGGGTGCTCGTTGTGGGGTTGAACATAGCGTCCTGATAATCGATCCTCCGCAGCCAATGGGACAGTCTCTCAGCATGCTTATCGGGTCGAGTGCCACCTTTCTGCTAACCGTATTCGGTTGTTGGGTGGGTCCCACACACGATTCAGCTTTCACCTCGGAAGGCACGTACCACCTTACCTCCTTCTTGCCAGTATCTAGCTGCCTCGAGATGGAGGCAGCTGCCTTGAGGTAGAAGGGGCTTCACCATCTCGACAGCTTTAACGTCTTCAACGTCCTGACAAGGCTCTGTACCCATCACTTGCCAACATCGCATGCTCAGACTCACCTCAATACTTGGCTATAGTCTACCGAGTGTATCGATTTACCTTGGAGAAGAGCGTCGAGCGTCAGCATGCCTGCGAGCAGCTGGTCGATGACCTTGATCCTCCTGCTGGCTTCGACACCCAATGCGAGCTCGCTGGCTTCGTGAACCCAGCGTTCCATCCCCGTGAGGATGACGCCGCCCATACTAACGACCTCGATGTTATCCTCGCCTTCTTTCGTCGTCAAGAGTCGGCACGTGGCACCCATAATCTTCTCTCGAGCGCCGGCTTCCGATCCTGGTTGAAGGTCCATCAGGCCGACTCCCGAGGCTGCAACACCTCCGAACCTGGCAAGCACCTCCTCGTCGCGTCGCAGCAAGTGCCTGACGCCTTCGGATAGCAGCTCTTCGTACGCCACACCTGTCGTCACAATGCCGAACCTCGTGCTCGGGCCCACGAGCTGCAGGGCTGCCAGTATGCTCGCGTCAAAGATGCCCACGACGGGCTTGCTGCCAACGTATGACTGCAGCAGGCGGACGACGGGGTGGTCAGCGTAGCACGCTCCCAGGAACCCGTCAAAGTCGTCTGCCATGGCGCGGAGCAGAGGTATGCAGTGTGATGCGCTTTCGTACATGTCGGCTTGTGTCTTGATAAGTGATGGGCCCGTCGGACACGTCCAGTATGTGAGCGTCGTGTCAGGCAAGCTGAGGCTTGCGAGAACCGGTTCGAAGCTTTTGGTAAGGGAGGCGCTCGTGTTGGGGTTGATGACCAGCACCCGGGCTGGTCTGCGCGTCTTGCAGACCATGTCGAGGTCGCGTCTCTGCTGGATTACAAGACTCGCTGTCGTGCTGACAATGAGCAAGCTGATAGCAATGGTTCGAGTGCGATTTGTGAGTCCGCTGAGCAACGTCAATCGACACTGCCGAATGGCAGATACTTAAGATGGCCCAAGGCTTATCGGTAGCAACACCGACACCTGACGGTCAATCAGTTTGCGCGTGGCTCAGGGCCCGTGTCGCCGCTCCTCAAGCCCGTGTCCGATCCACAAACGCCCGCGGGCCTGCCCGCGCGGGCTGCACAGTCGGGGTCGCGGCGAGTCGACACGCGCGCCGCGAGTCTCTAGGGCACGCCTGGATCCCCGCGCTAAATCATGCCCGCCCCAAGATAAGCTCGGTCCGGGGAAAGACATCCAAGCTGCGACATCGCCGGCCTCGTAACGGGAACCCCAATAGGCGCTGATAAGGCGGGTGCTCAGGACACTTGGAGTCGACCCAGCTTCAACATGCAGAAAACATAAATCAAAGTCGTCGCCGGCGTTTGTTTTTGCTGTCTGGAGTCTCATCAGTCTACATTACAACATCTTCACTTGGATTGACCGGAAATCAGCTTTCAGCGAGTCCGTCTCAATTGCCACCCTTCCGCGACATCGCAGCCGACGCAGATATGGGCGAGCTACAGTCTACCACTGTCGTAGCCGACGAAAAGGCCAGCAACCTCGATGCGTCTTCAATCGACTCTGGCGCCGTCGCCAACCCTCAGGTCGTCGAGACGATATTCATCGATCCTGACGAAGAAAAGGCCGTTCTTCGCAAATTTGACAAATGGGTTCTGCCCCAGGCTTTTGTCTTTATTCTCCTCAACTACCTGGACAGATCCAACCTCGGCAACGCTCGCGTCTTTGGCTTTGAAGAGGACATTGGCCTTGTCGACAACCAGTTTGGCAACCTCGTCACCCTCTTCTTCGTCCCCTACATCATCACCGAGGTGTTTTGGGTCACAGCTGTCAAGCGTTTCGGCCCCAACTATGTCATCACTGTCGCCTTGTTTGGGTGGTGCATCGCCACTATTGCCACGGGCTTCGTGCAGAACTACGGCCAGGCCCTTGCGTGCCGCATGCTCCTTGGGCTGTTTGAAGCCGGCGTAGCCCCTGCTTTCACCTTCATCTTCTCCACCATCTACGACCGCGAATCTACGGCCAAGCGCGTTGCGCTCATCAACCTGGCTAATGCCACGTCGGGTGCCTTTGGGGGCATGTTTGCGTATGCCATCCAGACCATGGGCACCCGCCGTGGCCTCGAAGCATGGCGCTGGCTCTTCATCATCGAGGGTTCCATCTCCCTCGCCATCTGCGGCGGCTGTCTCTGGTCCTTCCCCAACAAGCCCGAGACGGCCTGGTTCCTGAATGAAGACGAAAAGGCCCTCATGTGCCGTCGCACACGCACGCGCGATGCCATTTACAAGGGCGACGACAAATTTGACTGGA
>NW_003315038.1:4586789-4605965 GCF_000150825.1 Verticillium alfalfae VaMs.102
ATTCACGTTGCTTCCATGGCGTTTTTTACCTCGAGCGTCGCCATTTTCGGGTACGGCACCTTCCTGCCGACTCTCATTCGCGGCTTTGGCTACAACGCCTTCGAGGCCAACTACCTGACCATTCCCGTGTACGCCCTCGGCGCTATTTCTCTCGCCACGCAGGCCTACTGGTCCGACCGTCTCAAGAAGCGTGCGCTGTTCCTTCTCGTCTCCGCCTGTCCAGTTATTGCCGCTTACCTTATCTGCATCGGCACGCCGAACCGCGTGGCCGGTTACGTGGCCATGTTCATCCTGGTCACGGGCGTCTACTCCTTCTCGTGTCTCATGATGACCTGGGTCGCGACCAACCTCGTGCCGGACTACAAGCGATCCGTCGGTCTGCCCATCTTCGCGAGCATTGGCAACTGCAGCGGTCTCGTCGCCGGGCAGCTGTACCCCAAGTCGCAGTCGCCGCGGTACGTCGTGGGCAACTCGATCTCCGCGGGACTCGAGGCCGTGGCGGCCATCTTTGTCGCCCTGACCTGGCTGCTTCTGAGGCGTCGTAACCAGCAAAAGGATAAGCTGATTGCCGAGGGTGCGACGAGCAACGGAATGGAGGGCGACAGGGGGCTGGACTTCAAGTACGACCTGTGATCGAGCGGTCCTCCTATACGATTCACGATGGAGTTTGGCAGCGAGCGTAGAGTTGTTTGTATTTATGTCGTTAAATGTTTTGCTGTAGCCATGGATTGCCTCTTGCTGTAGCAATAGAATGAATGCCCATTTCCCCTTCACCCCTTCCAACCCATCTGTGAACGCTTCACCATGGTGCTCCGACTACAACGCATCGATATCCAACTCGGGCTCCCGCCTGCGCATCAAGACCTTGGCATTCATGTCCACGGCCAACGAGAAGCCAAACTCAGCCGCCTTGGGTTCGCAGCCCGGGGCCAATATCCACTCATATTTCATCACCAGGTGGCACAGCGCGACCTTGACCTCGTTGGCGGCGAAGAACCGCCCCGGGCACGCGTGCTGTCCGTGGCCGAAGCCCAGCGACGCCGGGCCCGTGCTGACAAAGTGCGCCTGGTTCTCCTGGCCCGGCGTATCGCGCATGCGGACGAAGCGATAGGCGTCAAAGGTGTCGGGGTCGTCGTAGACGTTCGGGTCGCGCATCTGCGCCATGTCGACGGCGGTGCGCTGGCCTTTGCGGAGGACCATGCCGTTCGAGAGGGGCACGTCACGCGTGGCTGTGCGCATCATGGAGACTGGGCAAAAAGGTCGTCATCGTCAGTCATTCTGGCACAACAAAGACTACTCCCGGAGTAGAGGGGTGCCCATACCTAGTCCAACGGGGCGCATGCGCTGCGACTCCTTGACGACGCTGTCGAGGAGCTTGAGGTTGTAGAGCGCCGTCTTCTTCCAGCCCTCTGCCGTGAGGACACTGACAATCTCTTGCCGCAAGTCGGTGACGATTTCCGGGTGCTTGGCAATGTTGAACATGACCTCGGTCAGCAGGTCCGTTGTCGTGTGGATGGCCGCGGTGGAGAGGGACAGCTGGCAGATGGCGGCGTCGTACGCGCTGCCGTGGCTCTCGGCCTCGAACCAGTCGAGGGCGTCGTTGAACACCGGCGGCGGCAGGCCCCGGTCGACGGCCTGCTGGCGGTCGTCTCGCCGCTTCTGGACCACGGGGCCGATGATCGCGCGGGCCTCGACGAGCTGCCGCCGCACCAGCCTGCACTCCGGCAGGAACTGGTTGGCGAGGCGGCGCCACCAGGGCGAGTAGTTGCGGAGCTGCTCTGCGGCGAGGAAGCCGTGGATGGTGTACGATTTTGTAATGGAGAGCCAGTCTTCGTTGCGGGCGACGTCGGGGCCGAGAAAGACGCGCGAAGACAGACGGGCTACGAGGTCGAGAATCTCCGTTTTCAGAACAAACTCTTTCCATTCTGATGCCTGTCAGTCTTGGTTCTCAGCTTACTCGCGCGGGCCGCACGGCATACCTGCTGACTTGCCAAAGGCCAACTCTGTGGCAAAGCTCGTCTCTTCAGAGAGCGGTTCTGTCACCTGGTCTGCCGTCCAGAGTCAGTGATTGTAGAGCTTCAGGCAGGTGACGCAGACAGACTGACTGAGAAGCTTGGTTAGCTGCTTTCTCACCACTACCTGGATGAGCGAGTCGGCCCTGTTGCCCGTCGCAAAGGGTTCGAATCCGGGCAGGTGAGTGTGGAAGGTTTCCGAAATGGCCTCGATGAAGCTCAAGCCAGGCTCGTTTCGAATGTCATTGATGAGCGAGGGTGGGAGAATGGTCGTCTCGCCCGAGTCGGACGTGATCCTGAAAGGCTGGCCTGGGAATCGTTTCCGACCCTCGGCCAATATTCCTCGGGCATTCTTTACGAAGCTTTGGGAAGCAGCGGGGTCTTTGCCGAAGATCAGAGGTCTTTTGGAGGGGTTCAAGCACGGAATGCTTTCTTCTTTGCTCCCAAGTGCCCTGACACAGGAGGCCAAGGCGACAAAGAGTGCAAGGCCGAGATAGAGCAACTGCTGGGCGTCCAGATGAGCCATCGGGGTCGATTCAGCCCATGATCCCAGCAGTGGAGGCTGTGTTGGCGCCGAAGATGAGGACTCCATCGTGTTTGTTGATGGTGTGGAGGTTTGTGGTTGTTGATCGCAGAGCTTCTCTTGAAGCTGGTTCCTTTGGAGGGTGAATGGAGAATTTGAGGCATCACCTCGTGTTTATCACTGAGACACATATAGCAGCTAGTCACGCAAGACCAGGTCACCAAAGGTCTGACCGTTGTGAACCCCTCGCACACCATACGCTCGACGTCATGTCAAACGGGAACCACACGAAGTCGGATGAATGAACGCCCCGTTGCATCTCGGTCGGCCTTCAAGAGGATCCCGTGAGGAGCGATGTTCTGCATATCGGACCAGGCCCATGTGCCAAGTAGACTGGCGCTCGACAGCTGCATGTTCCAACGACAACGTCCCGCCAAAGCGAAGAAACGTTCGACCACTCGATACGAGTCTACATCCAAGCGTCTCCACGTCATGACTCAAATTGCAGTGAGGGAGGGGCTTTGGTCAATTTCCCCGCCGCCTACAGCCCGCGCTGGCCTGCTCATCAACGGTTCGGATCGGCGTCGGGCCAGGCAGATGCCGGAGCCGCGGCGAATGGGAACGCTGCATCTACCCGCACGGAGCGCATGTACCGGCAGATGATCGAGGATCGTTGCCAGTACGGCCCCTGGGGGTGTACGCGGGGTGAAGAAGTGCCCCGACTGCCGCCCAAAACTTCGCACAGCAATGTCCCACTTGGGGTCGTGGTGAGACAATCGTATTCGTACTCGTCATGTGAAGAGTGAGGGGCGAGGAAGGAGTGTAACATGGCCTACTGCAGCTTGCGCGAGAGTTGTTCCGCCACACGACGGCTGCATATCAGTGAGTGTTGTGTCGGGAGGATAGGAGTCACAGAAGCTGGGCTTGCATTTGTCGATGCGGCTAATATTTCCACCAATGCTCAGTGTGCACCAGTGATGGGCACAAGTCGTGTTCCGGGTCTGTTAACGTGATTCTGGTCGTGATTAGGCTAGATGCCGGGCAGGAAGTGATAGGGGTTGTACCCTGAACCTCTTGACAACCGACATCAAAACCCTGGTTTTTGGTCGAGAATATCACATGACGAATCACAACCAGAGCGCTTGAATGTAATAGTTTCATGGATTGATATTGGTACAAAACAAAGGCCCTGCCATGACAGCACCTCTCCAGAACGCCAATGCCGTCATGTTCCATCGCTCATATGGATCTCGCTCGGCCGTCGAAAATGCGCTCATGTCGATTGGTGATATACTGATTCGTGTCGTGCGTGCATTCGTGCATTCCTGCATGTGGCGAGCCGCTCAGAAACGTCGGCGGCCCATGCCGCCACCGCCCATGCGACGACCACCACCCATGCCACCGAGCATGCCGCCGCCGCCCATGCGACCTCCGCCCATGCGTCCATCGCCCATGCCGCCGCCGTGGTGGTGATGGTGGGTCTCCTTGACGACGGGGCGAGCACCCAGGCGTCCGCCGCCCATGCCGCCGCCCATCATGCCGCCGCCGGTCCTGCGTCGAGAAGAGCCTCCGAAGCACATGTTGAGGTAGACTGCGTTGGAAGTAGGTGTTGTTGGTTGTGCGGTAGTCAAGTCGAATATGTGACTTGAAAATGGGCGGTTTCTTGTATGGATTTGGTAGTGATGAGGAGTGGTTGATTGCCACTCAGGTGTTGTCTTCTTTGTTTGGTTGTTGATGCTGATGATCTGAAGCCTGAAGCAACCGGGCGATGGAGGAGAGACAGGAGGGTTTATGTACTACATCACAAACGACATCAAACACGTCGAACCCGTAACAGTGACGCACATACAGAGAGAGTCCGCCTGCAAGCATCCGCGGCTGTGGCCAACAACGCCTCAGAGTGTCTCTCGATGGGCGCCTTTGCGAACAAGGTTGCGCGGCCGTACTTGGCCGATGTCATGGGCGAGGACGCGCGTAGTACGGGGTCTGCCGAGAGGTTCAAGACCCTGAGCCCACGTCACGGCTGGTTGCTGCCCCCTCCATCCTGTGGTGCCTCACACTGCAATTCACTGCAGCGCCGTGTGGCCACTACACAGATCCGGCACCGCGAAGGTTCTGGGACCGGCTGCTTGGCTCCGAAGTGGAGGGTGGCCGTCGTCATGAGGCTGGCCTCACGGTCTTGCGGACCGGATGGGGGGGGGGGGGGGGACCCCTGAAATCCCCCTCCCGGATCGTGGCTTGCCATGCGGCTCCTGGGTTGCAGTAGGGGCATGGTTCGCATGGACCCTGTGGAGTTGACCTTGCGTAGGAAGTCTGTTGGCTGGATTATCATGGAGGAGAGGGAGGAGCGAAAACAGGATTGTGGCTGGTGGCGATTTGATCGCTGACGTAGGTTGTGGCTGGGCCCACGACATAGTGGTCTGTGCAAAACAGTAAGACAGTCTGGCTGAGGTCTAGACCTTCTCTTATCGCAGTGCTCTCTGGAAGTCAATATCTCTCTCAAACATCGACGTCATTGGTCCCTTGGCCCAAGGGCCCTGAAGACCGGCCGTCATCTTGGCTTGAGGCGGTCTCGAGCTAATTTATGCTGGGCAAGCTTACCACCAGGACACGAAGCAATAGCCGCGCCAGGCACGAGAGGCTTAAGACGTTCAAGCGACCCTCTGGTCCCTGTGGAAGCTCTGGAACACGCGCCAATTGTTTCCTCACTTCTGATCCAACCCTCAGCACGCCCCAAGCTTCAAGCCACACAGCTCCTCACGTGATATGCTCGCATCAGCATCCCTCGCACGACCGAGCAGCATGCCCCGAGCCGAGCTGTGTCTCGGACTTACCTCGACTCGGCACTCACCCTCCCCGCATGCTCCACGCAACCCGCATCTCCGGACTCGTGCGCACCCAATCACGACGGCTTCAACTCCATCCCTCACTATCGCAAGCACAGCCCGTGCGGCTGCCTTCTCCCTCGTCGAGGCTTCGGCTGCATCTCCGCGAAAGCCCGAAGCCGTTCGCAGAGCTTTTCTCGCACCCGATGGTAACGAGCAGTGGAGTTCTCGGCCGTCGTCCGCGGTGCACTGAAGCGAATGGCACCAGAGCGATACCTCAACAAAAAAAGAAAAAAAGACAGTAAGCCACGACTGCAATGAAATAACGAACAAATGGAATTTTGGCGGGCCTTCGAGGACCCGTCTGGACCCATGCCGCGGGTTTCGCTCCCTAGATATCATCGTGATGTACAGTTATGCACCGACTGCCACCCTATCCTCCCCGTCTTCCCCCACATCCGAAGCTGCCCGTAGCCCAGGTAGCAGTGAAAGCACAGCGCCGTGTGCTGCCCAGAAACGCCTTGCAATGAATGCCGCCCGTAAAGAAACTCCTCATGGTATCAACGCTGCTGATGTCTCCCCCCCCCCATTGGTCGTGCTCTCTCTGTTTCTCGCTCGTGGTCATGGTCTTTTTATGACCGGTTCTGGGCCTCGTACAGGGCGACTGCCCGTTCAAGGCTCTCAAGGCTGGTGCCGTCGCCGTAGGCATCCATTAATTTCGATGCTCGGAGGCGGCTCTCTGCCTGTTGTCTCTCCATCTCGGCGAGCCGGGCGGACCGGCGTTGGCTCATGCCCATGGCGTAGCTGCTGGCGGCGTAGCCGACGGCGATGACGGCGATCGTCGACGGAATCCTGCAATTTATTAGCCGCTGCTGGTTTCGTTGCGGATGGCATACGCTGGACTCACCATCGAGGCACCATGCTTGTTCGGCGCGTGTTGTGTAGGTAGGGAAGGATGTTGGGGTGGACACGAGCTTCAGTGGAGAACCCCCGAGATGCAGAGCGGCGCATAGTGTTCCTGAAGGCGTTCATGTTCAAGTGGTGGCTGTGACAAGCAGTTGCCGTCGTCGTTATCAATAGTGTTGGACAGTGTTCGTGAGATTCGGCTTGTAGTTACGAAAGTTGCTTTTCGGTGAAGCTTTACGCCTCCATCGAGCCTCGTGCCAGCTGTCCGCGAAGGGGACAGGCAACCTCTTAAGGAAAGGGACATGCCCAACAACGCCCCCTTCCCCCCCTCGAATGATGCGCACACGACGGGCACAGCCGCCGCCGGCAACGTCTCGGTTATGGTCAGGATCACCGTCCCATGGCACTACGGTGCGAGGTTCCACCAATGAGCCGACTCGCTCGGTCTCCTACTGCGTGTGGGGCGTCTGGAGTGTCTGGAGGTGTCTGGAGCTCGTGGGGTGATATTGGCCCCGGTTCGTTCGGTGTCCTTTGGCGCAGCACCACCAGCGCATGCCCCGCACGACCCTGTCCTGCTTTTTTGTGCTGCCTGCGTTGGAGCGTGGTGCCATGGGGGCCACCGGCGTGGCGCCATAAAGAGACGCGGTGCCCCGAGGTGACGTCGAGGTCGGCAGCAGACTTGATTGAAATCGAACGACTGCGCCCTGGCCATGTCCCTCGTGCCCTCACGATGAACCCACAGCGATACAACGACGACGTGGACGTACATGTAGGCCGCGAAGCGGCGAGAGAGGGGGTTCTGCGAGCTAAAAATGGCATGCCGGCGTCTGTTGTCCATATTCGAGAAGGCCAGTTTCACTGATCGCCTGCCAGTGTATTTTGGGCATGTTTCGCTCGAGCGCCCACGTTGCGCGAAACACCCGCAAGCCGTAACCTGTCAGCAGCAGCACTTGCCACGATCCATGTGGAAGCTTGATCGTCTGGTGCCTGCTACCGCGACTTGGAATGCTTCATGACGGAGGATCGTCGAGTGCTGGGCCCCGTTTTGAGCCGTGCCTTTCCCCACTACCTTCTCCACTTGCCGCTGAGACGACTGGCTCGTGATCCAGGTGGACTTGTGATCCAGGTGAACGTTGAGCTGCGATGCATGTACCAAGTCGACAGACCTTGTATGTTTGCTGTCCAGAACATCAGAGCATCTGGCTGAGGGCTGAGATCCCAGGATGTACTGAACATCCCGGCCTGCACTCGACATGGGCTGAATGCCGACATGAGCTCTTGCTGGCTGACCAAAACGAAATCCTACAGGGCCCAACGCAGGATAGGTGCATGCAGGCACCTCGGCGGATCGAAGCCGAGCCTGTGCATGGTCATGGGGGTCCTGCTCGATAGGTGATGGGGCTGAGGTGGTGGGGTGAGGCCCACGATCAATTCGAAAACCACCGCAGTGGCTTTACGCTTCGTCAAGCGGTGGCGCTCAGCCACTTTCTTGTGCTCTGGTGAAGCTGTATCTGGACGTGCTGTTGAGAGCCCTATGCTGCATATAGAACGTAGCCTTGTCTTCCATGAGATTTAGATTCTTTTTTAAATTTTTTTGCTTTTTCCTCTCGACTCTGGATATATCCAACTAGTCGAGAAGCAGCCTCGCACCTACATTCACCGTGGCACGAAGCAGCGGATGATTCATATTGAATCGCACAGTGTACAGACAAAGTTTGGAGCATTCACATTGATGTGCTTCTGACATTGATCACCAGCCAGCAAACCTTGTCAGCTAAACGCGTTGTGGATTATGGTCATACGCAGTGACAAACCCTTCTCTGCTTGCTTGTTTGGGCCATCACGGTCCATTCGGTATCTGCTCCTGCCGTCTTAACCCGCACCATTTTTCGTCTTCCATGCCGTGCCGTTTCTGTTCCTCATGACCACTGGGATTGCCACACTACGGACATAACAATGCAGAATGCCCCTGTAGTATCGCATTTGGACCACAACACTACAGCCATGGACCGTCCTACTTCCAGATTCGATACTCATGCGTCTCTTGAATACGAGAATGAGAACGAGGATAGCCTCTCTATTCTGTCGCTCGACGTCAATGAGAATGAAATAACTCTTATGTTCTCACCCACCATGTTCCCTCTCCAGCAAATTTCCGACCAAGAAAATACAGTTCAACGCGTTTCCAAGATCGATGTCGACGGCGAAAGCAGGATCATATCAAACGCGTGCCGTCAAGAAAACGCACCACAAAATAGGACTGCATTCATCAATAGCGACACCCCCAAAAGGGGACAGATCATCCCAGGCGCCCCATCAAGGGAATCACAGAGGAGGCGGCCGGCCTATACGTACCCGACAGCCGCGGAAGTCGAGGAACGCGTCCGTCGACAACGCGAGATTGCCAGCTGGAAACCACCAAGTCATCTGATGCAGAGGTCTATCAATGAGAATACCTGCAGAGCTATATCGAGCGTCAGTTCAGCCCTCGGCATCGGCATACGTCGGGCTGCCATAGGCTCTGCCGCTGGTGCAAGTGCTTTATATCATCATGCTCGCTGGCGGATTGCACCGACACAACACCATGAGTCTTCTCAGCCGGCCTATACGAAACGCGTGAGGACTTTCGACGGCGGTAAGTCCCTTTTCACTCATTCATCTGTGGGCCTGCACCTCGTTCGCATGTATACTGACGCAGCAGTCCATACAGAAGACGGCTGGGTCGAGGTCTTGGGCACTTAGGAAGATGCTCAGAGTGTAACTCCCTCACATGGTATGGCTGAGGATTCTCTTCTAATGGAGTACCCCGACGACCCTTTGGTTGTGTGGCTTGATGTCATTCACATGCTGACTGTGCGTCTTTTTTACATTTAAATGGCCAGCGTCCTGATGCCAGTCCCGGAAGGGATATCGTACGAGTTGGTGGCCGCTATGGTAGATCAGGGTCCTTACTGAGCAGCAACACTGGGTGGAATGGGGTGCAAAGCTGCGAGACGACGATTGCCTGCCAGATCTTTGAGCCTTTTTGTCGCATGGAATACCTTATTAGCCAATACCTTTAGGTTTGTCATGTGGTATCTCTCCCGGATGCTTGAAAGGCGCGTTAAGGCTCCCGTGACTATATTGAACGTAATTCTCACTCTGTAATGCCGTTTTTTATGTCTTTGTTTGACCTTGCGAGAGTCAGGGCGAGCAATGCAGCTCTAAGCAAACTGCGCTATGAAAATATTCGATGCATACTCCTTCATGGATGGGGACAGAATGAACATCTGCGCAAACTGTGAATGCAGAACCTCACAATCTAGTGACTCTTTGCCGTGTGGCAGAGACCGCGTTCCTTCCTTTGGTCTTGAAACTCAGGGCACTTGCCATTTTCGACTCCTCCTGTATTCGCCAATTCCCCTTAGTCGCGTAAAACCCTTGAATCTCTGCAACAACCTGTTTCCCCTTTATCCAGATATCCTCAGCGTCATACCTGCATGGTCACCATGGCCAAGGTGCAAGAATCCCAGGACGGGATCACGCCTCGTCGACTTTATCTAAGAAGGGCTATGACAGACATTTGCAGCGGCAAAGAAACGGTACGTTGAATGCTTTCCCGTTTCCGCTGGACGACGCACGCCACGACGCACGCCATGAAGGCATCATCACTACCTGGGGTGCCTCATCGCCGCGGCGATACTCAAGCCTCTGCAGATTCCCGTTACTGAAGCGCTGCCTACTTGGTCCACTCTATATCTCCTTCTTTCCTGCTTTCCAATAACTCTCTGCTGTTCTTCTGCGCTATTCTTCAGCCAGGTTCCTTCCTGCACTAGTATCACCCTCAAGAAGCCTCGTTCAACAACTCGTACTCTCCTGACTTTAGCCTCTCGTGGCTCCTTCGTTTCTGCTTGTCTGGGTCTGAAGAATCTGCTGACGAAATGGAGAAGCCCCTGGCTCTCAACCCAGACGAGCGACGCGCCGTCATCGGCCTCGACTACTTCACCTGGCAGGAAAACATCCCCAAGGAGTTCCCTCGCAATGTTAACCTCGACAACTGCCCCGGAGATCCTGTCGAGTGTCTCTTCAACGGCCTCCCTCCGATCTTGATCGACGACTCTGGTGTTTCCTCCGTTGGCCGCGACAGCGATATGTCTGCCATGGAGTACGACCGCAGATTTGCTCATGCCGTTTGGCCGTTTGCCAACTCGGACCTCAGAAACCTCTTGCACACTTCTGATCCCATGATCCTGCCTCTTTGGCAGGTTGCCCGCTCTGCCTTTTCCGTCTATGAGCAGAACAACAACACCATTCGCAACGCCTTCATGCAGGGCCTGGCGCAGCTGCGCGACCAGACTCCGCAGGTTGGCAAAACCAACCAGGACGCCGCTGGCAACGCACCCATCAGCAACAAGGTCAAGTGGATCGCCTACTGTGCCTGGATCGCTGCCGGCCGTGCCGACCACGTCGCCCCGATCCCGGACCGTCGTTTCGCCAAGAACTCCATGGACATTGAACTAACCTCTCACCGCGGCGTTTGTGCCTTTTGCGGTGCCAAGCCCTTTGAAGAGCAGCCCGTCCGCGGGCCTGCCCCGCGGATCGTCAAGTGCAGCGGCTGCTACGTCGACGAGCTGCCCAACATAACCCAGCAGTATTGCGACTGTACCTGCTCCAAGAAGGACTGGAAGGACAACCACTACTACGCGTGCCGTCAGCGCTGTGGCTTTCTCCGGAGCGCCTTCCTCCTCCGCAACATGGCTGACATGTTCATGAAGGCCTCGTACAGCGGCATCTCCTCGGTGCACATTCGAGACTATCCCGATTTTGAGAGCACCGCCCTGAAGCCCGGCGGCCCCCTCGACAGCACTGGCCCGACTCGTATCAGCGCGCCCGACGCTTGTTGCGAGGAGGTCTGGACCGGCGGAAGTGTTTTTCCCCAGAAGTACCTCGACGCAATCGACGAAAGTCCTGCCTGGGCTGCCCGTCTTGCGCAGGACGCGGGCGATGACTACCTCAGACATCTCCACGGCATCATCATTGACACTCTCCACGGTACGCTGTTCGTCCTCTGTGTCCAAGTCGACTCCAGGCTAACACACGCAGCGCACTGCTCCCAGGTCGTCGAGATGTACGTCTACGCCCGCAACGCCGGCACCGTGCTCCACCTTGGAACCGACTACCACAAGGAGAACGGCAACATCCAAGCCGCCAAGGGCAAGAACCCCATGTTCTGGCCTCACCCGGTCCTCTTCTGCAAGCTGAAGCCCACGGGCTACAACGACAAGGGCAAAGAGTGGATCATCGACCTCCACTGCGCCAAGTATGGCTGGAAGGAGTACGTCCTCCCCTTTGACGCCTACTTCCGGACCCGCGTCGCCTCGAGCTTCATCGCCCGAGCCTTCAAGGAGGCGCCCGAGCACTGGTGCCCCTGGGAGGAGAAGGGCCGCCGCCGCGCCCGCTACAACCTCGGCCACTACATCCACAACGCCATTATCAAGTTCATGCACGACACGGCCAAGCTCAAGGTCCCTTTTGAGATGACCCGCGTCAAAGACGTCAGTGAGTGGAAGAAGCTGAGCAAGGCCTTCCTCGACGTCTTTGAAAAGGCTGCCTTGGAGGGCGCCCAGAAGATCCGTCAGTCGGCCACCCATCGTCAGTTTCTCTACTACCAGCACAACAGCTACGGCCCCGAGTACGGCGTCGGCGTCACCAACAACAAGGTCGAGGTCTCGTTTTTCAACCCCATCTGGCTCACTCCCGAGCAGTGGGCCGAAGACTTTTCCGAACTCGAGATGATTCTTTTTGCAGACCAGTCCCCCGGCGCCCTCACCCGCTATGGCGTCTGCCGCTGGATCAAGCGTGTCAAGGCCCGTGCCGAGCATCACGACAAGATGTGCCTCGCCAAGCCTGACGTCAAGCCGTTTGATTACGAGGACCTCATCGGCAACATGACAAAGTACTTTGACATTGGCGAGGGCATGACCCTCGAGCATACCCGTGCCATTGTCGAGACGCACCTCATCAGAGACGGCACCGTGCCCGAGGCCGATTTGAGGAAGATTGTCGATGAAGAGATCAGAAAAGGGGCTCTCCACAACAGCGACGCCGCAGACATGCTTCGAGCCGGCCCTAGCGCCAAGACAACCGGTTCCACCAGAAAGACTCGTTCTGCCAAAATTCAGGCTGCTGGAGACGCCAAGGAGGACAGCCTTGATGGAGAGAGCATCGACAGTGCCGAGGCGGACCGACGGGCCAAGAAGAACAAGAAGAAGAGAGAAAAGAAGAAGGCAAAGAAAGCCGCTGCCAAGGATGAGACAGCGGCCAACGAGTAAAAAATAGTTTGCTTCTGGAGTAGTAACTTGACCTCTTCTTGACCTTGATCACTTGGCTGTGGCAAGGTACGTAGCATAGCAGAAGGATTGAAACGCGGTTGTCATGTATTTACTGCTCACATCGTGCGCCGTCACAAAGAAACGACTTATGATCATAATGTCAATTAGGGACCTAGTGTCCTCGAACGCTACTGTACACTCGCCGCTGATCATCCGTAAAGGAGAAAAGGAGGCACCAACGTGGGCTACACCACCTTATGCCACATCCCCTACCTCGTGCCGAAGCAGAACGAAACCCTGAATCATTCATGTCAAGAAACCATTTCGCAACGCGGGGTGTAATCGAAAGAGCAAACGGAAAGCCAACTTTGATCATTCTTCGTGAATCCATGAAGTAGAGAGGGACACACATCTGGACCGCCAAGTTCGTGTGTCACCACGAAGTGCTGGTCGCACAATGAGTTGAGCTGCTTACAGCTCGGCCTTGGCCTTCTTCTCAGCCTCGAAGGCCTTCTTCTCAGCGGCATCAGCGCCGATGCCGACCTGGTGAGCGAACCAGGCAAAGGTGTCGCGGACAGAGTCTCCAATCTTAGCGAAGATGGTCTCCGAAGGCGATGAGGTGCCGTGCTTGAAGTAGTTGTAGTTCTTGCGGGCGGCGGCACGAAGCTCATCAAGAGTCGAGGTCTGAGGAACGGGGATGCCATAGCTGTCAAGGTAGCTCTTGAGCTCGCTCTCGCTCCAGGTGTCAAAGACGGTGCCCTTGGCAGAGCCGGTAGCTTGGGCGAAGTAGCTTGTGACGGAGGCGTACGTATCGCCGCCGGCAGCAGAAGCAGAGGCGTAGCCAGACTGCGCAGCGCTGACGAGCTCGTCACGGGTTACGTCCTTCTTCTCGGTGAGTTTCTTGGAGGCAGCGTCACCGTTCTTGGCGAGGTACGACTTCAGGTTGTCAAGCGAAAAGTCGTCGTAGGTCCAGGCGCTCCAGCCAGTGGCAGCCTTGTGAGAGTTCTTGCGGACAAGAGCGCGGAGCTCATCAGTCTTGGAGCCCTGGGGAACGGGAATGCCGCGAGCGTCGAGGTAGCCCTTGAGACGGCTCTCGGACCAGAAGTTGACGGCCTCGCCAAAAGCCTCCTGAGCAGCAGCTGAAGCCGAGTCGGTAGCCTGAGCGTACTGGTTGCCGGCGCTTGAAGTGGCGGCACCGTAGGCGCTGGCGGCCTTTCCGGAGATGTTGTCGTTGAGGAAGTCGGCACGGTTCTTGCGGACTAGGGCGCGAAGCTCGTTGACCTTGGAACCTTGGGGGACTGTCACTGTTAGCTACCCGATGATCGTGACCCGATGCGGCAACACGTACCGCTGATGCCGTTCTTGTCGGCAAACTCCTTGAGCTGAGACTCGCTCCAGGCGTCAATAATCTGGTCAGTCAGAGTGGCGTAGGTCTTCTGGGCGCTGGCGGTGGCACTGGCGGCCTGGTCCTGGAGCTTGAGGCCGGCGAGACGGGAGTTGCGGCGGACAGAGGCAATGAGACGGTCGCGCTACGCAAAGAGTCAGCAATGTTCAGTAGAAATTTCTCTCGGAACGGGCTTACGTTGGAGGGCTGGGGAGCGGGGAAACCGTGAGTGTCGAGCCACTCCTTCAGGTCAGACTCTGGAGGACTGGTCAGCATGAACTCAAGGGGGAAGGTGTGCAAAGTACATACCAGACCAGGTCTCGTACAGCCAGTTGCCGGGGTAGGCAGCGGCACCATTGGCCTTCTGGGCGACGGTCTCGTAGCTGGAGCGGACCTTCTGGAGAAGGCTGTCGCGCTTGCGGGGTTGGGGAACTGCGGTACGCACGTCAGAGCGTGTCACACAAAAATTACGTCATTGAGGCAGCCGCCACAAAACTCACCAGGAATGCCGTGCTTGTCGGCAAATTCCTTCAGCTCGCTGTCGGTCCAGGTGTCGAAGATCCAGTCCTTGACGTTGGTCCAGGCGGTTTGGGCCTGGTCGCCCGTCTCGTACCAGGAGGACTGGACCTGGTTGATGAGGGAGTCCTTGGTGGCTTCGGCGCCCTTCTGTGTCTCGACGCCCTTGGCCTTGAGGTAGCTTTGGAGGCTATCAGCGTCCCACGAGTTGTAGGGCTTGACGGCGTAGTTCTCCCAGTTATCCTGGATGAGCTTTTCGAGATCCTTGCGGTCCGCGGGTGTAGGGTACGGGACGTCGTGGTCGGATAGCCAGCGCTCGAGTTCCGTCTCATGCCACTTGTTGTAAGCTTGCGACTGTCAGTATGGCTCATTCGTTGCCTCTTGTCAAACATGTTCACTCACCGGCCTTGGAGAACCACGAGCTGGCGACGACGCCCTGGGTGGCCAGAGCCGCCGTCAAGACGGTGGAGAGAAAACGCATGACTGCGAAATGTGACTTTTCGTTGAACAGGTGCAGCGGTGATACGTTTCGGGGTGCTTGGTCAACAAAAGGCCAGGTAGCTGGAGGGATGGGTGATGTAGGAGAGGGTGGCAGGCAGAAGAGGTTTCGCCAAGTGGGAGGTGCGTTGGTTTTGTTGGTGAAGAATATGTCTCCAGGCTTTGTGAGGGGAGGAAGGGAGAGACACGGAGGAACGCTTGGGCTGATGGAAGGTAGACGAATCAATCACGTCACAGGTTCGTTGCTTTGTTGTGGCGGGCCAGAATGGCGGGCAGGACCATTACACACTTCAGAGGCAGGCGGCAGGCGGCAGGCGGTAGGCGGTAGGCGGCAGGCGAGAGCTCGTGGGGAAAGAGGAACAGTGGGAGGAACTTGCTGTGGCTGATGATGTGACTGGCGAATGCCGTCACCCTTTGGGCCTTTGGGCCTTTGGGAGCATGTCTCACGACTGGGCTGCCTGTCTCCCGTCTACCTACAGAGGCCACGCCGGGTGGTCCAGCCCGCCATCGACCCGGAGCACAATCAGAATTGTCCAGAATCCCCCCAACAACGGGGTGTCCCAGCACACCAGAATTCGTGCCACATGTCGCGATGATCAGCTCGAATCGCGATGACAGGAGCTCTACAGCCACTCAGAGAGCTCCTCAAGAGCTTGCGCTGTGACATGACGTCGAGGCCCCAGTGTGGTTGGGAGCTTATGCTCCGGTGATGTCATCTGGCCTGTTTGCGGTTAGGAAAGGGCCCGTTAGTTGCATGTGATATTCTTCTATTCTACACGATGCTATATCGAGAATAGATACCGCTTTCAACAATTTGACTACCAGAAACCTTGACACCCAGGGGTTTTCGTCCCGCGTCGACACTGCTGCAGCAATGGTGCTGACTATCATGTGTTTGGGTTGCCGTCGACCCATAACCTTGCACTATGCAGCAGGTCTTGCTGGTCACATGGGAAAGCGCACATGTCGGGTAGCTCTGGAGCTCAAGAGGTCAACAGCACCAACAATAGTAATCTTCACGAGCACATTCACTTCTCGGATTCCTCATTCCCAGTCAGATTCACAAGTTTTTCAGGATCCAATTTTCCAATACAAGCTTCATAAATCATTCCAAATCGGGCCACCTTCTGCGATTTCCCTCCTCCAGCTACCATCATTTTCCTGTCAACGCCGGAGGGGTTGTTGCACAGGATACCCTGGTCAAGCTAAAGAAACAAACCATCAGTCACAGATTCAGTCAGGACCAATGGGAGAGTACGTACAAGGGGAAGCAAGCAGCAGCGCGCACGCTGTCCAATGGTCGGCGCAAGTAGCCTGGAACTCGGAGGCGTCGGTGGGGACGGCCGGAGGCTCGCCGCAGTCGAGGTTGGCGACGCCGAGGACATCGGTCGCGCAGCACTGAGCGCTGCCGTACAGGCCGCTGCAGGGAATGTAGACCTGGCGGTCCTCAACGACGGGGGCCGCGAGGGCGAGCGAGGCAAAGAGAGCAGTGGTGACGGTGAAGAACTGCATGTTGATGGTGGATATTGCAAAGGGCAAGGTAGGTTTGGTTGAAGGTTGAAGTGTCAAGTGGTTTGATGTCGAAGACCTGTTTGAGGATGAGCTGATGATGAGAAGGAATTGTATCCAGAACCGGAGGATATGGCCTCCATTTATACACGATCAGAGCTGCCTCCTCATCCTGTTGTCTTGATGACGGAGGAGGCCATGAAGCTCACAAACCTAGCAAGTGAGTAGTCCTGAGCAGATTTTCCAACGCCAGTCGCAACATCTCAACAGGGCCCAGGGTAACATCGCGATAGACCGAACTCTTAAGAGACCCAGTTATACCCTCTTCCCAAGGACATGACGACGTGGTCTGACGATCTCCTCAACCCCTGAAAACACTCAGCAACATGCCAGCCATGCCTAGTCTGCCGAGAAGCATGACACGGCGAAGAGTACCTCTCTGACGAAGCTTGCGATGGTTCGGGTTACATGGTACGGGCACTTGGCGGCCTCTTTGCCACTTGTGGCTTTTCTAAAGCCAAATAATATTGCGTCCTTGGCCCGCAACTTGCCACGACCCTAGGAATACCGGTCAAACGGAGTTGGTGACGAGCACAATGGTGAAAGAAAGGGGGCTGCAGGAAGACAAAGCATACTAGCCAAGCAGAGATTTCATTGGCCAATCCATTAAACTCGAGATGGCAACATTGAGCCGCTCAGCATTACGTCTGCCCCCATCAACGACGGGGATCGGCATCTCGACAAGGCGTCTTGGGGCGCCTTAGCACGCGGTATCCCCGATAGGAGAGAGGGGCAAGGGGGCGCCGTTCCTGGTTGAAGGAAAACGGTAGGATGAAAGCACAAGCGTCTCGTTCCCCTGAACCCGGGGAAGCCAACCAGTGCAGCCATCCCTGCCGCAGGGTCGCATTGGCCAGAACCATCGAGCTGCTGATGATCGTTCCTGGATATGGAGTGGCAGACGGACGACTTGAGCTGAAAGTTCTCCGGCAGTGTTTCTTGGTGGTGGCCTCGATGATGCTTGAGGAAAGTCGCACAGCATAAAACAGGTAAAATTGGGTGACGGAGGTGGATATACTTGATACAACGCTGTGCTGTCACCGTTATCATTAGCCACACCGCCGTCCAGAGGTGGCGGACTGTACATCGAAAGGACCACTTTCACGGTGAAGATCGGCATCCAAATCGAGGAACCGCATCCTCGAAGGGCCCGGCGTTGAGTGATATCGTGGGAAACATGTGGCAGTGAGACAGACAAATCCGAGCAGCCGTCACGTCAGAAACAGCTTGTTGCGGAGTGACGGGTGTCTATTCACTCTGATGGCTGCCCAGCAGCTGCTTTAGGGCATTCCTTCGATTGTACGCCAAGAGGGACAATTGCTTCCGATTGTTTGCAATCCCTGAGGGTTGACAAGAGTCAATGATAGAACGAATATTCCGTGTCCCTGCGTCTGCACTCTCATAGAGCCGCACATTCAGGTACCCCTGGCTGCCTCCAAAAAACCGTCATGACTGCAACATACCCCAAGCCAGAGGTTGACAGTTCGAAAGAGAACCTGCTTTGGGTTTATGCCCCCCCCTGCATCATATTTGCCGGGTAGCCACACCCAAACCGCCTTGGCACTCATGTGCCATGAGATCGTCGGCCTCTTCACCGTCGTCAGTGGACGCAGTGTGATTGTGGCGCTTCTCTCCTGTCGATGGGCTGTGGCTGAGGAGGACGAGCATGGGGAAAATCATCCACCATTGGTGAATTTTCACTTTTTCACGTTTTCTGTGAGAAAGATTTGCGCTTCATTTCAGCTTCGCTTGTCGGGAATTTTCCTAACAATAGAATCAAGCGAGTCGAGTCAATGAAATAGAGTATTCACCCGGTTTGCCGTCGTGCGATAGAGGGCCGGTTTGGCATGATTATCCGCAGCCAGCTCCACGCGACATCCACTGCACTGTATTCCGTCACGATCGAGCCGTACCGCTACGGAGACACGACCCAGGCGGCACGGCAGTACGTCCCGGACGGGCGATACTAACGTCATGGCCTCGGCCATGCCATGCCTACGAAGCGCCACCTGACAACACATGGTGAGCCCCATGTGTCCGTTCTGCCCAAAGAAAATACTCGCCACGCACACACCAGCGATGTAACATCACATTCAGGCCGAGAGCTTGGAGCGACCACGAGCGGTGCGGTGTCGGTGCGCCACATTCCCCGACAGCAGTAACGATCGTCTACGAAAGGGTTGGGCTAGACTTTCTGGCTGTCGAGTGAAGATGCGAAGCCAGGGGAGGGTCACGATGCGGGACGTTTTGGTAGGCGCCCAGCCGTTCAATGAGCAGGCCCATCGCCCGTGGTCAGGCCTACGCAACAAGGTTGCATCCCAGGCCGTGCTCACACTCCTTGGTTCTGGGAAGAAAGCAAAAACGGCCGTCGAAAGCAGACCTTCTGCCGCGGATACCGTGCCAAAAAAGCCCATCGTGTGCCTGCTGGGCGGAGCTCTTTCCCCAAAACGGGCCATGTGGGATAGGGGATGCACTGGTAATTTCAACAAAGGCTTCTGGAGCAACCATGCTCGTCCATTCTTCCCCCGCCCGCCAGAACGAGCAGCCGGGTCTTGCCCGTGGATAATCGTACAAAAGGTCTATGGGCAGCAGGGAACCTCTATGATCCATCCTTCTTCCCGGGCCCAAAAAACGG
>NW_003315038.1:4606720-4610148 GCF_000150825.1 Verticillium alfalfae VaMs.102
CTCTTTGCCGGTTCCGGGAGGTCCGTACATCAGAGCACCAATGTCTGTCAGTCAAAGTTCCGTGTGTCTCCTCTTGGTCATGACGTACCCTTGGGTGCCTTGATGCCAATCTTCTTGAAACGGTCGGCCTCCTTCATCGGCCACACAATGGCCTCGACGAGCTCCTCAATCTGTTTGTCCAGACCGCCAACATGGGGGGGACTTTTCCGTCGGCTTCTCGTCAACCTCCATGGCCTTGACACGGCTGTCATACTCGGCAGGGAGCGTATCGAGAATGAGGTACGAGTCTTTGTTGACACCAATGAGGTCGCCAGGCTTCAGGGTTGCGGGATCGACGAGGCCGATCAGCGGCAGGAAGATGGTCTGTCGTGTGGACGTCTTGATGACGGCGGACTTGCCGACGCGCGTGGCGTCGAGGTCAATGTTGGCGCCCTCTTCGGAGGACTCTGCTGTGGGGTCGAGATCCAGGAGCTCGACAACGTTGCCGACGAGATATGGTAATTGCCTGGGAGCCGTTGATCAGCAAGGCACGGCGGCGGCAAAACGGACACTGCACTAGAGGTTCCTACCTGTTGTTGGCAATCTTGTCGTTGTTCTCCTTGATCTTCTCTCCCATGGTCGCCTTCTCGTGCGTCAAGTGCTGCACCTCACTGCGCATAATCCTAGAGTCATTCTCTAACAGGCGTTTGCGGGTCTGGATGTCCTGGGTGCTGAGGCCCAGAATCTCGTCGTCGAGAACGTCCTCCTCGTGCTCAGCATCCTCCATGTCGGCATCGTCATTGGCATCAGCGACAGTGGCCTGACGGTCCTTATCCTCGTCGCCGTCGTCCTTCTTCTTGTCGTCCTGATCCCGCCTGTTGACGTCGCCGAGGTCTTCGAGGGACGACATGATGGTGATGTGGCGGGTTGGGGCGTAAGATGCAGTTTAGGCAAGGGTGGTTCGAGATGCGCGAGACGAAGCAGGTCGAGAGGGCGTGCTGACGTCAAAGGCAGGCGTGATGGGGATGGCGGAGGGAGACGTGGTGGTGTTGTGAATTGTTGGTGATTGAAGCAGCGAGTGGTCGTGGAAAGCTGCCGAGCTGTATCGAGCCTTGAGCTGCAAGTGCAAGGCAAGCAACGTCGCGTAATCATCTGGCAGGCCTGCCCTGGCCCGTGCACGGGCTTTCCCTTGGAGCCTTGTGGAGGAAAGATGATCCAAGACTGTGCGTCTGCAGGTTTGCACTGTAGATAACACGGTACATCCGAGAAGACGATGAGATGGAGCTAGGAACAGACAAGAATACAAGAAGTCCAGGGACGAGACGAAAGCCCAGGATCCGCTGATGACGATGTACACTACGCAATAAATACAGTATACGCCAGCACAACACGCCTGTCACGAGGTATAAGGATGCTCAGCGCCAGACAGAATGCCAAACACGCCCCAGCAATACGACACCCATCACACCCAGTTCAGCCCGGCCCTCGCTGCTGGCGCCCAACCCTACTCGTCGTCCAGAATATTGCTCGCTATGCGGCCAATTATGGGCAACTCAAACCTGTCCAGCGTGTCGGCGTCCTGATACGCTCGCATGGCGAGCCATACCATGGCGAAGAGGTCGCCCAGGAAGAAGAGCCAGCTTAGAAATCTCGAGAAGGAGAAGATGAGGTGAATGACTAGTATCGCCGTGAACAAGAGGCTTGCCTGCCACGCGTGAAACCTGTGGTCGTTAGCAAGGGAAGCCTTCACCTAAGCACCTCCCGAGACTATCACATACCTCACATAGTCACTATTCCGCTCCCCAATCAGCAGCAGGATGGCGCCCAGCGGCGGCAGCGCAAGATATGCTGCGCAGGCCTCGTAGTCAAGCCTTAAACCCAGACTTGTATCAAACTCGCTCACACCCTCGCGATGCGCATCTGCCACCGGGTACGCGCCTGGCAGGCTGGGTTGCCAGCTACGCTGCGGCTGTGGGTGCTGGAGCGGCGGCGGCGACGGCTGGCTGTACTGGTCTTGTTGGTATTGGTATTGAAAACCACCGGGGGCGGCGGAAGGAGGAGAGAATGGGTGACGGAAATCCGCCGATGCGCGGGGAGAGGTCGGTTGAGGCGACAGGGCGCGCTCGCGTTCGGGTGGGGAGGACTGGTAGGGTGCGAAGTCCATCGTGGGAGCTCTCGTGATGTTGTGTCGAAGCAGATCACAGCGTTGGCGGCATTCCGCGGTGCTGAGAACAAGTATGCGTAGCGATTCGGTTGTGCGTCTTGTCTGGAAGAGAGCTTCGAGCTGTCTGTTGCCTGGAGCTTGGTGGTTGGAGAGTGGCTGATCAAGGTGATACGTCAGCGTTGCGATGCTGGATGCTGGTGGTTCAGGGTCCGGATGTCGGGCCGCGTGCTGTCGCTGTTGTCACAGGGGCGCAGGCCGCGAACGCCAGCGCCTGTTCAGGCGTACCTGGGGAAGTGGGGCCCACGCATCCATCACTGAAAAGGCACTATTTGGAGTTACGTTGAACTAGAAGCACGAGATGACATCGATCTCTCTATTCGATAAAAATTGATCGGTGTCTCCGAGACGAACACATTCGGCTTGGATCGAAACTAGTACTGGTCATGATAGTGCACCTCACATTGGGTGCAGGAACAGAACGGCGTAAGGTGCAGTGATATGGCTTATCCATCTATCAAATGCCCCTATGAGCATTGTACATTTGTTCGTACAGCTCCCGCAAGCCTCCTATAGTACAGTAATACATTGTGCAGCCGCCACTGATCAGCTGCTCTCCTCCTTCTTGTCGCCCCTGCTCCTCCTCGAGCTGCACTTGCGGCCCTCCCAGCGCCAGCCACACGCTCTTGCCGCCAGCCTCGAGCGCGCTCGTCAGGCCCAGACCAGCAGACTGCAGCATGCCAATGAGACGCGCGCGCAGACCTTCCATGCCACCCTCGATACCGCCGACCCACCGAACGCCGTCAAGTCAAAGACGCTGCCTCGGCCGGCCGCCGGAGAGCAGCAACTTCGCCAGACCGTTCTGGCACAGCGGCTCGTAGTAGCCGGGGTTCTTGGAAGCGTGTCGGCGGCGCCGTGGCGCTGCCAGCCGGTCCCGGTGCGAGGACCTTGAACGCTGCGGCAAGGTGCGCCGGCGACACGGCAGGGAAGACAAGGGCGGCGGTCGGGCCGACGAGGAGGGGCGCGACCTCGGCGTACGCTGAGCTCTCGGGAACCTCGATCTCCTTGATGCTGTTGTAGGCTGCCTCGGACAGGTCGTGGACGAGGGGCGTTTTTTGTCGAGGCGGCCTTGGCGTCGAAGAAGGAGACAATCTTCAGGGCGACGGAGAACATGCGCGTGCGCAGCACGTTGAGCGTCACGTCGGGCACGATATCAACCGTCTGCCCGGCCGGCGCTGGGACTGCGGCAAGCGCGGCTCGCAGCTCGCGGCGGATGCTTGACCACTGA
>NW_003315038.1:4610248-4613313 GCF_000150825.1 Verticillium alfalfae VaMs.102
TGTCCTGGTTGGATCTATCGCTACGGTCAGCTGGCGATGATGCGAAGAGGGGAGGTGTCAGTCATACTGGATGCCAAACTTGATGCCCTGGAACCGCTTGGGCAGATTGTCCACCAGCTGGGACTTCACAGGGGCAAGTGTCGCGTGAGCGTCTCCACAGACGTTCCAGGGTGAGTGTAGCAGCAGTTGTCGCATGCAGAGGAAGTACTGAGTAGACGAAGCCACGGCCGCAGTGGCATATTGTGTGGACGAGGTCGAGAAGGCTCGGGAGGCCGTGATGGGTGCTCGTGACGCCCGGGCAACCTGGCGCAGGATGCTGCTCGCGTGGCATGGTGTTCTGGAAGACATTTCTGGAGACTTTAGAGACGGCAACACCAAAACTGTTGCGCTGCTCTAGTGTTATGGATGAGGTTGCTCTGCTTCGGGAAAGAGAGCTTCACAATGTTCAAGTCTCGCGCAAAGGCGCAGCTCTCGTCGAAGGTGGACAAATTTCATGTGGTCTGTGCCCAACCCCAAGATTGGCCAATGGCGGTGACTAAGCTCGGTAAGCCTCAGCGTGGTCGCCCTTCACATCGCTGCTGGGTACAATTGAATTGTCGTGTTTCTTGGAAGGAGACGACTTGATGATCTTTTACTAACACAAGATGCGAGTGGTCATGGGAGTTTCGTGGTGATGGCTCGTTAGTTCTATTGAGTCAACTTGACGAAGACTCCTACTTGCATCACATGGAAGGCCAAGTACAGGCCCATCTGATCGGCAATAGGGGATTTTCTGTCTGATTATGCTCCTCGGTCTCTTGCTCGTCGTTCGCTTTTTTGATTTTGCCGCCACAACTCAACTCATCTCTCTCATGCTTCTCCTTTCCATCATCACACAAAGCGCTACCTTGACATGACACCCTGAACGACGCCCTCAAGAGTCTGCTTATTATCAAAGACCACCTCTCGAATGCCTGTTGCCTCTCCCACGCCCTCGTTGAGCCAGCGCGCGAGTAACTCGTTGCTCTCCTTGGGTTTGATGCTGTCCTCCCGCGTGCCGATGGTGATGTGGGCGATGGGGTTGACGCACTGCCATGCTTGGTCCTGGCCGTTGAGCCTGACGACGATGGCCATGACACGATCGTTGAAGACAACCTAAATCTGTTAGCTGTCGTTGTCATGCTAGCGGAAGAGTGTAACTCACCCTCTCCAGCTCAACGCCGCAAACGCCTAGGGTCGGCGCAGCGGTGGCGCCCGTGGCCCCGGCAGTGATGATATTGGCAGCCTCAGCTTCAGCTACAACCTTGCTGTAGTGTTCCCACAGTTCGGGATGCTCTTTGGAGGACGCGCGGTGCATCAGCGTGACGTGGAACTTTGGCTGGATGCGTCGCGTCTGGCTGAGCTGTTTGTAAAATCGGGACGTCTCAATGGCGACATTATCAAAGGCCTTATCCAGGATAGACCTCACCTGGCTCCCGGGGACAGCGACAGACATGTACTCGAGGGGCTTCTTCTTGGCCTTCTTGGACTGCTGTGCCTGTTGTCCGGCCTTGTTTTGTCGGCCGCCACGATCTGGGATCGTGTGCTTCAGGCCAGGCTGGTACTCATCAAAGGCAGCCTTCATTGCCTCATCCAACCTCTCAGCGGACGGAAGCTCAAAGAGGTTCGGATAGAGGCGGTGGAGCTCGTTGACCGCCGTCTCAAGGTTCTGGCGGCTCTCGGCCGTAGGGTCGAGGTTGACCACCGCGTCGAACCCATCATCTGGGCGGGAGAACGGTACAAGGGGTTCGAATCGATCGACAAAGCCTTCCATTACGCCGAGGAATTTGTTCTGATCGCTGGCAGCGTGGATCGTCTGGTGGTTGTCTCCACGCGTCAACACTCGCTCCTGCGTAACCCTGCGCACTTCATCAATGTTGGACGCATCATGCTTAAAGTATAGAGCGACAAGGCGCGCGTCCTTGTGTTGAATCTTGACATCGGTGAGGATCTGCTTGCGCTCGTGCTTCTGCGCATTGTTTCGGTCGGCAATGACAACGGGGCGCTCCTGCAGGAGATCGAGCACCGCCTTTGTGAAGCGAGGTGGCCGTCCCTTGCCGGTAATGTTATCGTTTTGGATGTGGCCCCAGCCGAACAGGTGCGTCAGTGCAACAGCGATTGTCGTCTTGCCACATCCGATCGTCGCGATGGGGACCAAGATGACGTCTCGCGTCACCTCAGTGTTGATGTCGGCTGTGGAAGGAGCGATGAGCTCGAGGTTAGCGGCGTCGGAGCCCTTCATATTCTTGAAAGCGAGGAAGTCGTTGCGTAGGGCGATGATGCCATGGTTCGCCTGATACAGCTGACCCAGGTTCTTGTCGGTGGCGAGTCGCTTGCGTGCGTACAGGAGGTATTCCTCGGTGATCTGGACATGCTTCCTAAACTTGGGTGGCTTGCCCGAGATCATGGCCTTGGTGCATTCGCGCCACTGTCGGTACATGAGGTACGGCTCTTCAAACTTGAACTTGAAGAACCAATCCCGATAGGGCTGGACGCCAGGATCATGAGACTCTCGACAGCGAATCACAAAGCCCTCGACATCGCGTCCGTCGTGAGCTCCCGTCTCCGCGGATTCTTCTAGGAAGGCCTTGACCTGGTTGACATCATCCATGACAATAAGGCCAACCTTTTGGAAGCCCCAGTCATCGGCAAAGCTCTGAACGTGGGTGCTGGGATATGTGGCAAACTCGGGGAGGTTCAGGTTGATTCCGTGAAGGTAAAGGCCGGCCTTTTCTGGGCCGTAAGCCAAGATGTGCTCCTCAAACGAGTCATCACAGAGCTCAGCCACGGCGGTGGCATTGCGAGCTCTCAATTCCCTAGCCAGATCCTGCTTGGACTTGCCCAGCCGAGCAAGCTGCTTTTCCAAGGATCGTTCTCCAGCGATGGCGTGCTGAGGTCGGCATCCTCTCTCTCGCCAGTCGAATGCTTGCTGCACACGAGGAGGGTGCCGTCCTCGAGGCCGGAAACGAAAATGATGCAGCCATTCTCCTTGAGCGTCAGCTCATAGGGCCCTGTGTCCTCTGGAAGGATGTTTGTCCCACTTGGTC
>NW_003315038.1:4613651-4625393 GCF_000150825.1 Verticillium alfalfae VaMs.102
AATTCCTGGGCTCCCCCGGTGGTCGCCATGGCTGTGATGTGTATTGAAGTTCTCCGAGGCGATATGAATAGTCTCCTGCGACGGGGTGAAAGTGTCGTGCCGAGTGTGATTCTCGTCAATTGTTGAAATAGTAGCTTGGCTCTTCTATTCATCCAGACAAACAGGCCGAATGTGCAGGACGGTTCTCATATACCTGATGAGGGGTTCAAGAAGAGAAGGTACAGCGGGGAATGAGTCACGGGAGTCGAGTGCTGAGGCTTTGCAAGACGGTCCTGGGATGAACCGTTTCGAGTTTTCCGATGAGATTATCCTTACTCTTGGAGGGTGATGTTCTTGCCCAGCAAACCAGTCACGCCGGAAACCGCGTCCTGAGACTGTTGGTTGCCTTGGGAGCCTTGGGGATACGGCCTCAGTCCCGTTGGTGTCTCCTGCCCTGTAGTTCCAGGGGTTGAGGCCTACGAGCACAGACCTCAGCCCGCCGCCGAACAGCGCATGCGGCAGGCGGTGAGGGTGATGTCAGCGTGTTTTGCGGGGATATGCGTCACACCGAGCTTGAGGACCCCTCCATGGCAGAAAAATTCCCCTCCAAGGCGATGCCGTCGGAAAGGTCATCAGCTCGGAGAGTGCGCCACGATTGATACTAAAGAGTCTACCATTTCACGACTTTTCCAACGCATCAATTGAGGCCAAAAAAAATTCTCAACTCCGAAGGCGTTAGACTACAAGCCCGACATGGCGCAGAACCCCTACCTGCTCGCTGCCGACAACAGCCCGGCGCTGCTACCCCTCCTCCGCGAAAACCCCAGTCTTGCTTCGGGGCAAGACGAGCACGGTTACTCCCTCGTCCACGCCGCGGCAAGCTACAACCACCTCGATCTCCTGCGTACCCTCATCCAGGAGTTCAATGTGGACGTAAACTTGAAAGACGAGGACGGCGAGACTGCGTTGTTCGTCGTCGAGACGGTCGATGCTGCCAAGTGTCTTGTCGAGGAGCTTGGTGCCGATATTCACATTCGAGGCGACGATGGCGTGACACCGAGAGAAAAGATTGAGGCCGAGGCCGACTATCCTGAAGTGGCAGAGTACCTCGCTGGAGCAGAGACGGAAAGGCCGGCATCATCTTCGGCGGCGGCTGCGACGAACGGCTCGAGCGAAACGGCAGAGATGCCCCCTGTACCAGAGGGACTCGCCGTGTCTGTGGGCAGCATGGATCAGACTGCAGACGTGCCAGAAGAGGTGGATCCCGAGTTCAAGCGCCGCATCGAGGAGCTCGCGGGACGAGAGGATTTCCACACGCCAGAGGGCCAGGCAGAGCTGAGGCGACTGGTGGAGGAAGCGGTGCTCGGCGAGGGCCTCGCCGATGAGAGGAGCGTTCGCCAACGACAGGATTAGTGCTCTCAAGCCTCTTGACCTTGGATCTCCCACATAAGATAGTGTCCCGCGGCATCGGGTGGTCGAAGAAAGGAGATTTCGGCGCTCTCATTGACGATGCCCTTGGAAAAGGACGTGGCGCTGAAGGAGATCCAAGCCCGCGAGGGCACCGTCGCGAGAACGTCGATGAGAAGCTGACGTACCCAGTCGGCTGTCAGGAGACCCTTCCAGGTAATCTTGCATACCCTGGCTCTCGACACCGTTTCCGAATCGTTGGGGACCTGGTATCGCGACAGGTACGAGTTGATGTCATCGCCTACAGCAACACGAGGGCTCTCGAGGCGCACCAGTGAAAGCCACTCGTACGTCTCGCTGGCAAACTCTTCGAGACCATGCCGATCGCCTTGGGCAAGAACCTCAAAAGGAACGTTCAGTGCCGGCGCTACAACGTCAGCGCCATTCACGAGGCCCGGACGCGAGGTGAATTTGATCGGCGCGAGCTGCTCCATGGGGTCGGGCGAGGGTGCTACGGAATATTAGCGGGCTGACGTTCAGTCTTTGGACGAGACGCACTGGAGCCAAGGTTGGCAAATAGCCAGGTAACTGGCTGCTTCAAAACGTTTCTGCAGGCATATAGCAAGCGATCGAACCCTTTCTTGCCGTGAAACATCGACTCATCGCGTAATTGGTAGCTCACAACTGACTTTTTGTCAATATATCGGAACATAGAACTCTGGCGCCGGTGACTTACTCCATCTCGGTTTCAAGCCCCTCTTGCCCTTGACGCCGTACGGCTTCCCTACGAGGCCAGCTCGTTCGTAGGTTTCCTTGTCCATGTACATGGTGAGGAGGCCTGCACGGTTAGCTTGGAGTAGATCAGGGCATGTAGTCACTTACCTTCACGCAATGAAAACATGTTGTCGTCCGTGGTCCGTCCCTCGGACAGCATGAGAACATTTCCTGTTTCTGGTAAGCCTGTGACATGTTTCGACTTCCTAACCCATAGTTACCCTTCTTCATGTATTCGAGAAAGAAGGCGCCATCGAGGATCTGCCCAAGAGTCATGGTGACGCGTTGGTAGACGGGGGCATCGTGTTGCTCAACCAACTTTCGTTTGACAAGCTCGTAGCACGCCTCTGGCACAACAAGATCGACCTTGACGGGTCAGACTTTGTCCAAATCATGATGGGTGGACACCCACCTGGTGATTGAAGCCCTGGGCCATGATGGAGTTCCATGGCTTCCCCTTCGTCGGCAGCTGCTTAGGCTCAACATGGGCCATTGTACCGTACGTGACGGAACATCGCGGCGACTGGTAGAGACTCGGCTCTGCAAAGGACAGCATTTTTGCAACGCCGCCAGTGACCGTCTTTCTCTGAATGTCTGGGTGGTCCCCAGTGGTGGTTGAGTTAGACGACCAGTGCGGTAGAGGGGAGGTTCCACAGTGAAGATTTTACCCCGCTGATTGGTCGCGCAAATGTCTGCCACAGAACTGAATCAGCAGAAGGGTCATGGTCTGCTCACGAACTCACTCAAGATCTAGTCTTTTCTTCACTTTCAAGTAAATCCACCAGAAACTGCACATCATTGAGTAGTCGAGGCTCGCGAGAGCTGTTTACGAAACCTTCGGGTCGAGACCACGCGTGGACGATCGCTGATTTTGGACGGGCGCATAGCTGCGAAATATTCACTGAATTCTCAACAGACCCCTCACGTTGCTCTCAAAATGGATTATCTTGTCCGCTTCAGCCAGTTCCACGAGTCGTTCCGGCTGGCCGAGCTCAAGGCTCTGGCTGTTGTCGAAGGCATCGATCTCAAAATTCTGGAATACTCCGATGATGTGCGCCCGATTTCCCCCCCTCTGCTAGCCTACACATATCTCGAAGAAACAGTGTATACTGACTAACACCAGCACCCCTTTTGCATCATCAATGTCCCCTCGGCAGACGCAGCCCGCGCCCTCATCCGCCGCGCCATCCTCATACAGTCCATCCACGAGCTCTGGGGCTATGCCCCGTCGGGCCTCTACGAGGACATCCACGCCGACGTGCGCGCCCGTACCGAGCCCCTCTGGTCCTCCTACGCAACCTGCTCCTTCAAATTCATCATCGACGCCTTCCAGCATACGCGCACGATGGATGAGCGCGTCCAGCTCATCAACTCATTCTCCTACCTCGCTTTTCAGGGCCGCATCGACATGCGCGACCCGGACGAGACGTTCACCATTTTCGAGGATTGGCCGTTTCGTCCCGCCGGCGTCCGCCCGGAGCCGAACCCACGGCGTCTCTTCCTCGGCCGCTGGCTCGGCGGCGGCTCACGCGAGCTGTGCCGCACCTACGACCTCAAGAAGCGCGGCTACATCAGCACGACGTCCATGGACTCGGAGCTCGCCCTCGTGACGGCCAACATGGCGCTCGCCGCCCCTGGCAAGATCTTCTACGACCCCTTTGTCGGCACGGGGAGCTTCCCCGTCGCGGCGGCCCACTTTGGCGCGCTCGCCTTCGGCAGCGACATTGACGGGCGGAGTTTCAGGGGCCAGGGCGGGCAGAGGAGCCTCAAGGGCAATTTCGCGCAGTACGGGCTCGACAAGCTTGTCGGCGAGTTCTTCACGGCAGACCTGACGAATACGCCGCTCGTCAGGCGGCGGTGGATGGACGGCATCGTGTGTGACCCGCCCTATGGCGTGCGGGAGGGCCTCAAGGTACTTGGGTGTCGGGACCCGGAGAAGACGCCGAACGTCATTGTTGCGGGTGAAAAGTACTGGAAGTGAGTTGGCCCCCCCCCCTTTTTTTTTCTCTTTGGCGATTTCTTTTGTGCAATCGTTTGCTGATCGTCACAAGCTCACCCAGCTACATTGCGCCGAAAAAGCCGTACAGCTTTCTAGCCATGTTGGACGACATTCTCGAGTTTGCCACCCAAATGCTCGTGGACGAGGGCCGCCTGTCGTTCTGGATGCCCACGGCCAACGACGAGGACCAGGAGCTCAGCGTACCGACGCACCCATGTCTCGAGATTGTGTCTGTCTGCGTCCAGCCGTTCAACCGATGTATGTTCGGTGACTCTATCTCCACCCCTGTTTAGTCCCGCTTACTGACACCCGCAGGGTCTCGACGCCTCATCACATATCGGCGCATGCCGGACAGCCAGGTCGACCAGGAAAAGCTGGCAGTGCACAAACGTGCGAAACATGAGGGCGTGACGGCAGATGAACTGAACCCGTTCCGAGAGAGGTACTTCAAAGGGTTCAAAAAGGAAGAGGCATGAAGAAAAAAGATATACAGCAACTATACCCCGTCGTATGGCCGCAGCCTCGAAATGGACCGGCTCATCATCGTCTCGTTCCGTTTCCGCTGATATCATCCAAATCATGCTCATCTGCCGTCTGCCCCGAAGCTACCGTGCCCTTGATTAAGACCGGTGCGCCCCGCCGCTACCTGAACTCCATCGCGCCGAAGCATCCCTTGTCTTCGACATGCTTGAGCTCTAGCTGCTGGAACCTGGGATTTCTGTCAGCATTTTTTTCGTCACGCAGCGCTGCGATGCTTACTTCTCGCTCTTCGAGTGAAAGTATATCCCGCTCACTTCACCCTTGACCTGGTTGAAGCAGATGTAGTAGAAGCCTTCAAAGCTGGCGCCACTGATGGTGCGCACTCGGTGATCGGGGACCAGGAAATGTTCTTTCCACCGCATAAAAATGTTCTCACACTGCGCCACATCACGGACGCTCACCGGTCCTTTTCGTGCCTGTTTCTGAAAGGGTCGGAACGCCGCAACTTGCCCCAGTGGTTGAGGTCGATCTTGTTGGTGGCACCCCAGGTATCGTGGTTTGTGAAGAAGTTGTATTTGGTGCCGATGATCTCGCCTTCAAAATATGTCGTCAGAGTCGGATGGTCTTCAGTGAGGCCTGTGGTTCTTGCGTCAGTAGTGATCAACTCGGACTCGGCAAACGCGCTGACCTTGGATCCGGAGATAGCCACAAAGAAAAGACTCCTTCAGGTCGACGTGCTTGATTTCCACTTGCACATCGTAGACTTGTCTCTCCGACTGTTGCGTGCCGTGAAATTTGCTTCCCGGTCGCAAAAAGGACGATGGAGAGGTGGGGATTGTCTACATCGTCAGTCAGCTGTTAGCCGTGCGTCAAGAAGAATATCACGAACCCTCAAGCTGGGGTAATCTGGTCCCCTGGAGGGCGCCATTAACTCCTCCTCATCACCCATCATCACGTGCACGACATCGCTTCCCTTGCCAGGGCCCGCGTCTTGTACATGGGACGCAGGGTGGGATGATCGTCCCGTCCCGCTGGCACCGCTTTCTCCGTCGTGTAGACGCAGCCCCTCCACGGTCGTCTGGTGTTCGTCTTCGTCAACCTCCATCTGCTTGAAGACATCAAAGTCGGTCCCTGGGCCTGGTGTCGTCCGAGATGTGACTGTCGACTCGGGTGCTGGCGACATGGTGGTTGCCCTCGAGGATATCGCCGATGTGGGTTCGTCTTCAATCATGCTCTCCGTAATGTGGCTCGTCTGCGAGGAGACCTCAACGACAGGGACGACAGGGGTTTCCTCGGAGCCCCCGCCTGCGGCGTGCAGGCTTCCCTCGCCGGTTTCGACTGGTATTTGCGAACTACGTGACGATGATCGCGTGCCTGTGTCCTCTGGGCAGGTGTGGTACGAACGCGGCGAGTGAGGGCCAGGTGGAGGGTTTGGGGAGGGAGTAGGCATGGTAGGGAGGTTGTGTGTTGGAGAAGCGATCCTCGGCGAAACGGATCGCTGTGGTTGCGGTGAAGGATGTGGTTTCGCGAGTGTTGTTGGCGCAAGTCGTCGAGGGATAAATCGGCAGGACTCGTATATGTGTGTTTGGTTCAAGACTCAAGAATCGCAGAGTGACTCAATGTCGATTTACAGAATGGAGAGTCGTCGTTCGTATGGGTGGTTGTCCAGTCTCTTACAGAATGGCCGAGAGAGTGAGAGAGAGGATCACAGCTTGCCAAGCAAGATGTGGCGGTCGGGGATACGCAACTGCATTGGCTGCGCAGTTGGAGCAGGATGGACCGTTCAGGTGGTTGAGGGCGACATGGAGGAAGATCTGGCCAAGGGTCATGCAGTCGATCGATGGCCTGGCGAGAGCTGAAGGAAGAGAGACCAGACGTCGAGATGACCCGTCTGGAAGTGTCTGTGTATGCTGCCCTCTGCGAGGTGAATTCGGCAAGACACGGGTAATGTAAATTGGGCGAGTCGCAACGCGATCTGAGTGCAAGGTAGGACAGATGCAGGGTAAGACAGAGCAGAGTTGGGTTCAGCCCAGCAGATGGGGTGCGATCGAATTGGAACGGGCTCAGTTGGACATGGGCACGCTGGATGGGACAGCCTGGGGGAGGGAGTGAGTGCCTCGCTTTCCCTGGTCGGTAACGTGCTTGAACTGGCGGCGACAAGCCGATGACGCCCCCTACGGGGCACTACGGGGGGCGGCCTTCTGGTCTGGTTGGGCTAAGGCCTGGAGAAACTCCCTGAGAAGCTGAAGCTGATTGGACCCCCACGTCGCCATTCTGCGTGTTCTGGCCCGGCGGCCCACTACCCACCACACCTTACCTCACTTTGTCGCTTTGCCGGCGGGCGGCCGGGTTGGGCGCAGGGTCCTGGGCTGCTGTGCTTCTTTCCATGGCAATCCCGGGGTGTCGTTCAAGGTGGACTGGCTTGCGTGCAGCATGTGGGACCGCGTCTTGACGGGACATGACGATAAGTAAAAGCTTCAGGAAATGCGACTGGAGATGCTCAGGTGCAAAAACACCCGTCTAGTGGGCTTTGGTCGTGGCGAGGTCTCACAACATATGACGCCTGCCCCCGTGTGACAACGGCGCACTGGGGAAGGAGAGCCACAGCGCCCAGGAACCACGAGGCCTGCCGTTTCTAGCCATGACAAGAGTTTCACAGCAACGCAAACATCAAGCCACTGCCACAACAGGGCCCTACCAAGGTTTTGTCCGCCATGACGCACGCATGCACTGCTCTCACAACTTGGCATCGCGATCATCAACATCAACTGTGCTGTAGCTCCCGTGCCTCCATCAAATGTAAAAGTTTCGTTCATTCATACTGCGTCTCCCCCTGTCTTGATAGAGAGCCACGCAAGATATCTCGTCAGAGGTGTCTTTGGAGTGCCTGCAGGTCGGCTGCTCACCGCTCACTGCTCCTGATGCCTAATACTCGGATCCAGCTCTTCGTCTGGGGTATCATTTTTGTTTCCGCGTCGCCGTTCTTTTGTCCGTCACACTGCACCCCGTCTAGATCGGCTTGATCTTGAAGTGAAGGGCGATTAGGCTGAATACCAACGCCTTGAGGTCCTGCACCAGATAGTAGAAGACACGCAGGCCTTCCGGGTCCGCTGACTCGGTCACGTCCACGAGGGAGCCAATCTTGGCCGTCTGTACAAGCCTGTCAGTCCAGTCGCCAGTCGCATTCGAACCAACGGGCCATACCTCGAAGGAAATGTGATCGTTGCCGAGACGAATCTCGAGCTCCTGGCGCCCGTCCTTGTTCTTCTGCGGCCACTTCGAGTCGTCTTCCCTGTGGGGGGGTCAGCCATAGCTCGCTTTGACCGATTCGGTTTATCTCCTGAGTCCATCGCAACATACTTCATGATCTCGCTCGACTTGATGATGCGCCGGATCTCTTCAATAACCAGCGAGCTGACACACACTGTACACCATACATCAGTCTCCCTGCCTAGGTTTCGTAGAAGTTGTTGTCGTACTCTCTTTGCGGATCAAGCTGTCGTTTCGGTAGTTCGAGTTGTTGGCGTACCGCGCGATCGCACTGCGGCCGTCGCCAACTACGCGAAAGTCGAACTCTGCGGGTGCACCGGGTCAGCTTTGTCTCCAGCCAAAAAGCATCGACGTGGGCGAACCGAGAAACTCATGGCCAAAGCGTCCAGAGTGGCCGGAGCTATGCATTGTTAGTTTGACAGCCATCAGACTCCGGAGACTGTCGTACTAGTATCTCATGTAAAAGGTATCGCTCGTGTCCGCCATTGTGTCGCTCGGCAATGGCCTTGTTTGTCGGTCGTCGAGGGTGGAATCTGCAAGGCTGGCGTGGGGGAGCTCGAGTGAACAAGGCTCGCCTTGACCCAGCACAACTGGAGAGTGGGTTGCTGTGGTGTGGCGGGGCCAACAGGACCCCACCATGGACGCGCACCAGGCACGCCCTTTAATCCGCTCCGAATCCAGGGGTGGGTGGCTCGACTTTACAGAAGGCAGATCACGTGCATTCAATTCGCTTAGTGACAGGTGTTCGGCGAGACCAGGAGGTAGGCCAGATGTCCACGAAGCTCCGACAGCCCAACTGGTGAAAGTCGCATTCGCTCCAAACCCGCCTCTATCAATATCAGTCTCCAAAGGGAGCTTCTTGGAAGTGCGCATTCGCGACGGATGGTCATATTCAAAGCCCACAGCCATCAGAGCTCGGCCGGCGGAAAGCTCCCCTAACAATTTCGAACTACATTGGACACACCACCCCCCCGGCTCCCCACCGCCCAGCTGGCCGCATCCCACTTGGACCAGGTATCGCCTGAACCTCCCCCTTTGAACACGTCCACCGAAGAAACACACAACCCCCTCCTCTCCCCGCCACCCACTGCGCGCCGGCATCTGCCCGCAACCCACCGCACATCATGGCTTCATTTCTCGATCATGCCTACAGCTTGGTCCACCAGGACAACACGGCCGACGTGCCGACCCTGGCCGATCTCAAGACGCAGCTGGAAAAGGGGACCGACGAAAGCAAGGTCGAGACGATGAAGCGCATCCTCACCATTATGCTCAACGGCGACTCGATGCCCCAGCTCCTGATGCACATTATCCGATTCGTCATGCCCTCGAAGCACAAGGCCCTGAAGAAGATGCTCTACTTTTACTACGAGATCTGCCCCAAGCTTGACTCCACTGGCAAGCTCAAGCAGGAGATGATCCTGGTTTGGTGCGTCTGACGATGTATTTCCTCAAAGCGAAACTATACTGACCATGGTGGGCTGCAGCAACGGCATCAGGAACGATCTTCAACATCCCAACGAATACATTCGCGGCAACACCCTGCGCTTCCTCTGCAAGCTCCGCGAGCCCGAGCTCATCGAGCCCCTCCTGTCCTCCGCAAGGCAATGTCTGGAGCACCGCCACGCCTACGTTCGCAAGAATGCCGTCTTTGCCGTTGCCTCCATCTTCCAGCACTCTCCTTCGCTCATCCCTGACGCGCCCGAACTCATCAGCACCTTCCTCGAGGCCGAGACCGACCCCACATGCAAGAGGAATGCGTTTGCCGCCCTGTCCTCTATCGACCACGAGAGGGCTCTCGTTTACCTCAGCCAGGTCTTTGACGGCATCCCGAACGCAGAGGAGCTCCTTCAGCTGGTGGAGCTCGAGTTTATCCGCAAGGATGCTGTGCAGAACTCCCAGAACAAGCCGCGGTATCTGCGTCTCATCTTTGACCTGCTCGAGGCCAACACGTCTACTGTCGTATACGAGGCCGCCTCGTCCCTGACCGCCCTCACGAACAACCCTGTTGCCGTCAAGGCCGCCGCCGCCAAGTTCATTGAGCTCAGCATCAAGGAGGCCGACAACAATGTGAAGCTGATCGTTCTCGATCGCGTCGATCAGCTGCGCAGGAAGAGCCCCGGCGTTCTCGACGACTCGGTCATGGAAATCCTGCGTGTGCTGTCCAGCCCCGATATCGACGTCAGGAGGAAAGCGCTCAACCTGGTTCTCGACATGGTGTCGAGCAAGAACGTCGAGGAAGTTGTCTTGTTGCTGAAGAAGGAGCTGTCCAAGACGGTCGACCAGGAGTATGAGAAGAACACGGAATACCGCCAGCTCCTGATCCACTCCATCCACCAGTGCGCCATCAAGTTCTCCGAGGTGGCGGCCAGCGTCGTTGAGCTGCTGATGGACTTTGTCGCCGACTTTAACAACGCGTCTGCAGTCGATGTCATCAACTTTGTCAAGGAGGTCGTGGAAAAGTTCCCCAAGCTTCGCAAGCCCATCGTTGCCAGGCTCGTCGCCACGCTGGGCGAGGTTCGCGCTGGCAAGGTCTACCGGGGCATCATGTGGATCATTGGTGAATACTCCCTCGACGAGGGTGACGTTCGGGATGCTTGGAAGAGGATACGCGCGAGTCTCGGCGAGATCCCCATCCTTGCCTCGGAACAACGACTGCTGGATGATAATGACGACGAGAAGAAGGAGGAGGAGCAGGTCAACGGACATTCGAAGCCCGCGGCGCCCTCTGGCTCGCGCAAGGTGTTGGCAGATGGAACCTACGCGACCGAGACTGCCCTCACAAGCCAGTCGTCGGCGGCAGCGAAGCTCGAGGCCGTCAAGGCGGCTCAGAAGCCACCGCTGAGACAGCTCATCCTCGATGGCGACTACTATCTCGCCACTGTTCTATCAGCCACCCTGACCAAGCTCGTCATGAGGCACGCACAGATCTCCAAGGATACCGCCCGCACCAACGCCCTGAGGGGCGAGGCCATGCTCATCATGATCTCCATCATTCGCGTGGGCCAGTCTCAGTTTGTCAAGGCCCCCATTGACGAGGACTCTGTCGACCGTATCATGTCCGGTGTGCGGTCACTGTCCGAGTTCACCCAGCACAAGCAGATTGAGACGGTGTATCTGGACGACACGCGAAAGGCCTTCCGCGCCATGGTGCAAGCGGAAGAGAAGAAGCGCGCGGCAAAGGAGGCCGTCGAGAAGGCCAAGACGGCCATCCAGGTCGATGATGTGGTCCAGATCCGGCAATTGTCGAAGAAGAACGCGGGCAGCGGCGTGGACGAGATTGACATTGACCTCGAGCGGGCCACGGGCGGCGAGTCGGCCGCTGAGGATGTGTCGTCCAAGCTCAGCAGGGTAGTCCAGCTCACCGGTTTCTCCGATCCCGTATACGCCGAGACGTATGTCACGGTGCATCAGTTTGATATTGTTCTCGACGTCCTGCTCGTCAACCAGACGTCGGAGACGCTGCAGAACCTGTCGGTCGAGTTTGCGACGCTGGGCGACCTCAAGGTGGTCGAGAGGCCAACGACGCAGAACCTGGGCCCGCACGGCTTCCACAACGTGCAATGCACGATCAAGGTGTCTTCAACGGACACGGGCGTCATTTTCGGCAACGTAGTCTACGACGGCGCGCACTCGACGGATACCAACGTGGTCATCCTCAACGATGTGCACGTCGACATAATGGACTACATCCAGCCGGCGTCGTGCACGGAGACGCAGTTCCGCACCATGTGGACCGAGTTTGAGTGGAGAACAAGGTCAACATCAACTCAGGCGAAGACGCTGCGCGACTTCCTCGAGCAGCTCATGGCAGCGACCAACATGAACTGGAA
>NW_003315038.1:4627044-4628078 GCF_000150825.1 Verticillium alfalfae VaMs.102
ACCCGCTCGCAGGGCCTGGCGCTGAGCCTCGGCTCGCTGAAGGGATCAACAAGATTGGCGTCGCGGCAGCCTAGAAGCTGCCGGGCGTGACATGGCGCGACGGACGGGTTCCGCGGGGGATAATGCCGTGTTCCCCCGCCGAGGGGACGGCCGCCGGTGGGGGGAGCGCGCTTGCTACGGGGTTAGAGTAAAAGTGCTGTCGGGTATGGCGTCAGCGATAGGTAGAATTGAGATGATTCCGATGACTAGGGTGCTGTGCATCATGACACTTGACGTTTTCTCCTGAGCAGGTCACATCAAAACAGGATCCGCAGTAGCCTCGCCACTTCATCTGCCCGATCGGCACGTTCATTAGATGGGCAACTAGACACAAGGCCCTAAATCAAAGACAGGTATGCGCTCCATGCCAAGAGACTCCATTGCCCCCTCTCTCCAACGGAGGGGCGCCTATGCGGCAGTGGTATCAAAAGTGAAAGAAAAGAAACAGTCCTCAGAACAAGACTCGAGGCTCAGACAAAATGCGAGCAGGGACATTGTGCTCGGTATACAAAAGAATCTCTCTCTCTCTCTCTCTCTTTCTCGCTTGCAGGCAGATTAGATCGCTCGCCTAGACGCCGGGAATGGGTGCGTAATTAAGGCGCTCGCCAATGCGTGTCGCTCAGCTCGCATGGCGCTCGAAAACAAAAGCATTGACGACGTGCCCTCGTGTCCAGCCGAGGTCGGCAAGGGGCATGCTCTCCTTGGCGAGCTTGCCCATGTACGCGATGCGGATCATCTTGGTATCCGGGAGCTGGAGTGGGGAAACTGTCAGTGGGATTTCATTTTGAATAGCGAGAGAGGCTGCGCGTGTGGAACAGAGGAGAACCTACCCCCGATTGCTGATGAATCTTGCGCGCCACGGGTCCCGCATCGTGGCGGCCCTCGCTCACGGAAACGGAGATGTCGTGGCTCCGCGATGTGTCGCTGATGCGCGCGAGGAACCGGACACGGCTTCTGCGCGTCGTCGATGGACCTTGCCCTTTTCCCTCTCGGCG
>NW_003315038.1:4628178-4630080 GCF_000150825.1 Verticillium alfalfae VaMs.102
CCCCACTACGGCAGCCGACTAGTAGTCACCGAAGGCCGTCATAGACGCCGTTGGCGAGGTTGCCCCGTCGGCAGTGTGACCTCTGCGGCGGTGAGGAAGCCCTGGGCCGTGGCGAGGCCGTTGGTGCCGTCGTCGGCGGCGCCCTGGGCGGCAGGGTCCCAAAGGACACGGAGGGCGGCGTGCAGCGTCTCCCAGACCTCAGCGCGGCCGGTGACGCGCGTGTCGAAAAAGTCGGTGCGCTCACGGGCGAGGGCGGCGCGCGTCCAGGTGCGGGAGGTCGAGGTCCAGGCATGGCGGCGCAGGGGCTTGTTGATGTGCTCGTCGAGCGGAGCGTTCTCGCGGCGAGAGCGACGGCGGGACTGGACGGGCAGAGTCTGGTGCGAGGGCGAGGTTGTGCGGGGGATGCTGACGTTGACGGTGGCTGTGGCGGGGGTCTCGTAGGGGGCTGCGTGTTGGGATGTCGTCGGCGCCTGGTTGATGGGGTGAGCGGACGCCGCGTTATTGTCGTCACCGCCCGGGTAGGGTGAGTTGGGCCCGTCGGGGCGGGAGAAGCAACAGCCCTGGAATGTTCAGCATGGACGCTTCGCCACTGCACACAGAGTACAGACGGGTGGGGAGAGAAGACGGCCGGCACGACGAGGCAGTTTCCCGAGACATGGGCCACGAGGGACAGGGTGAGCAAGACAGCAGGAACAAGAGGCACGTACCATGGTGATTGAGGTCGAGACGAGGTCAAGCAGAAGACTACGAGTACCTTACTGAGATGAGAGGGGTTGTTGGCTCAGCACGGCCATTGCCTGGTGTGTGGGCAGCTCAACGGTTTGCTGAGAGCTGGGGGCTGAGAGCGGAGAGTGCCAAGGCCGTGCCGATATCGCGGTTCGATGCCGTGATGGTGCCTGTGTGAAGGCGGCTGTGGGTGGAGGCGATGGTGGGATGCCGTGTGCTCGTCGAGAGGCCGACTATTGGTGTGGGTGTGTGTGTGTGTATGCGAGAGCGTGTCGGACAGCCGAGGAGATGGTGTTGCCAACAAAAAGACAGGACGAGAGGAGATCAGCTGGAGTGGATGGAGCCAAAGTCAAAACGAGGTGACCGATCAAGCTTCGACGTGGAAATGGCGACTCCACATGGCACTTACCTTTCAGGACTTACCTCGCAGGAGGCATCTGGGCGTCGACGTTGGCTGCCTTGGCTGCCTCTTCCCAGTTCGTCCTGCAGGCGTCGAGGCCTGGACCCTCTCTGCCCATGGCCGCTTCAGGTCATGTCAGGCCGTTCGGGTGCTGGGCGTGCGCTGGCTGCACTGCAATCCAGGCCCTCCTCGCCAGCGGCACGTGGGGGGTTCGGCCGTGGACCCTAGTTCCTACCCAGGGGCCTACCTAGGTAGGTGCCTGCCTAGGTGCTATGGTGCCTTAGGTAGATGTAGCTAGGTGGGTAGGTACCTCCTAGGTAAGTAGCTAGGAGCAGTGGGACAGACGGAAGAGACCCCGCAAATCCTTGGTGCCGGCACCTCGAGCTCCCCCCCCCCCCCACCCCCCGCTACTGCGCACGCTACACAAAGATCGCTGACAGCAGGGAAGGGAGAGGCTGTCAATCTGTTGTTCGCCATGAGCTATCTCGTGAATACATGGTTCCCGCCCCCTTCTCTACTGCTGTCTGTCTGAACCTCAACCATGTGTCCTCACTCTCTCTCGAGCCATTCTTCCAGAGCCGTTTCGGCTCGTCAAGGGTTCCGCACAACGATCTGTGGAACCCCTCAGCCTGCGAGCCGTCTCCAGACTTTTCTTCTTCTCCTCCACTGTGTCCCTGAAGCTGGCTAGGCAGTCCCAGCAAGCCGGATACCCCGGATTTCCGTCACCTGCACGGCGCCCCGCTGCCACCACAAGTCCCATGAGACCCGATCTCCTG